>NC_056739.1:733415622-733598122 GCF_019279795.1 Protopterus annectens
TTCTGCCATTAGTATGTCACAACCAGCAACAAGGTGTGCAACTGTTTCCAGTTCTGTTTTACAGCACCTACATTTGTCTGTTTATCCTACATGTTCAATCGACTTTGTAAACCACTGTGTATTTAGTTCACTATCTTGGGCCGCCAATATTAACCTTTCATCTTTTGGTTTGAATTCACCTGTCCTTAACCATTCCTGTGTTCAATCCTGATCAACATGAGGTTGTTCCAGGAGTTTTCTATACTTGCAACTATATTTATGCATTTTCCACATTTCTTGCCTTCTCATCCGATCCTTCACCTTGTATTCTTTCTTTTGTTTTTAGCACATTCAATTGCTGCCGGATTTTTTATCGACTTCTGGTTTGATTTCCATTCCTGTTTGATGCCAGTATGCTTCTGCTAGACTAAGCAGGGAAGTCATCTTAGATTTATTCTCCTAATGTTTCAAAACTTTTACTATGTTTGGGTCTTATGAGGTCAGCAGATATGTATGCAGTCCCACAATTGCTGACCTATACATGTAATCAATTTCAAGGAGGCCCATACCTCCTTCTGAGTGGGGAAATATATAATCCTGGTATGCACTGATTTTTATAAATCATTTCATGAGCATGAAGCATTCTTCTTGTTTTCCTGTCTAATCTATCCAACACCTTTTGGAGCCAGTCAATCACTCCAAAACTATTTATAGCTTGAATTTTGTTCCTAGATGTCAACGCTGTTTTCAGGATTAATTTGTCTTCTAAAATAATCCTTACTGAGTTTCATTAACATTTGTTCATGGTTTATTGTTGATCCTTCATCAATTCCCAAATATTTATACACTCCCTCTTGCTCAAGTTCTTTTATATCATATTCTTGTCCCAAACTGATGTTTTCTTGGTGCTGCAGCTTTCCTGCTTTAAAGGTTGATTTTGCACATTTATCCAGACCAAATGACATTCTTACATCATCTGAAAAAGTTTTGACTACTTGCAGTTGTGCTTTCAGTTCCTCTTCTGATGAGCTATGAAATTTTAAATCATCTACGAAAAGGAGATGAAAAGTTTTTTTACTTTGTTGCTTTCAGGGAGCCAAATTGTGGCCATAACCTAATCTGCTAAGCAGACAGCTTAATGGGTTAGGGGCAAGGTGAAACAGCAGCTGTGACAGAGAGTCACCCTGGAATATGCCAGTTATTTGAATTTTTATCCCTGGAATAATAATTTGTCCTTTATCATGGCTTAACTGTAAAGTGTAAGTTGCAGTCACAACACCACTAGCTCGAACAGAGATGAGGATACTGTTGTTAATAGCGATAATTTTTATTGTATAGTCCAACAAGTTAGCGTATCAAATAAATGCAAAACGAACTCAGAAATACAGAAATTCAGGTTAAGCGCTTTCATCCGATTAATTCAGACGTCCTCAGAACCAATAGAAACATTGTGGGAATTACATATATACACAATTTGGCGCCAAAAAATATTTAATTATGCAATTAATTATGCTGTAAAACAATATAATCTAAAAATATCTACTTTATATGAATGTAAATGTATTATGCAAGTTATATGAACATATATACAGTATATGCATATAAATTAACTAAATGATATACAAATATACTGTGTCATTAAACCACATTATTATTTAAAAACATGTTTAAAATCATTATCCAATTTTAAAAATTGCTTACAACATAGATTTCTAATATATAAAGCATTTATAAAATATTTATAAAAATGGCTAAGCTACTGTGTGATACTAAATTACTCTTATTTCATTAATAAGAAGGGTTTTAAACTAATGTATTCATTAATACGTGGGGGAGTAGTGGCATCTAATACAATCTGCCACTTGCTTTCTAATAAGCTAAGATATACTTTCCAATTTCCTTTGTCAAGTATACTCTCAACTTTATCTATAATAGTGAATGTAAATGTGTGTTCTCTCCCCTTATCAATCGCATGTTTACTGAGGGCATTTTTCATATCACCTTTTTCCACTTTGTACATATGCTCGTAAATACGAGTTTTTAACTTCCTCTCAGTCTTCCCCACGTAGTAGGCTGAACAGCAAGTGCAGCATGCAAGATATACCACCCTCTGAGAATTACAATTTCCTGCTACACATCTACACTTACTTTTTATACCATTATTGAGAGAAATAGTTTTACTCTCATTAATGTATTTACATTGTCGGCATACCCCACATTTTCTAGTACCCTTTTTTCTTTGGTCTGTATTTTTGGTGTATGCACCACTTTCCAAAATCTTTTTGATATTTTTGGATGTTTTTAATACTACTACTGGGTGGTTCCCTACTATTGGACCTATCATCTCTGTATTTGTTAATAGTTCCCAATGTTTACGTAAAATCTCTTTAACAATATTGGTATATGCATTGAACATGATGACACATACCATTCTATTCTCCTGCTGGGTTGTGACTTTTTTAGGTCTAACTACCCCTAATAGAGGTGGGTATTTTTTGCCCCATTGGTTTTTAACATAGCCAACTACATCATCAAGCATTCCTTTGGGATATTCCCGATCCATGAACATTTTATATATAAGATTCAGTTCGTTGTCCATGTCTTTCCATAAGGATGACATCCGCTGCCTGAATACACTGCCCCTCGACATTCTTAAAAATATGGGGGGGATGATTGCTCCCAAATTGGATGTAATCATTAGAGAATGTTGGCTTCCTATACAGTCTGGATGAAAAACCACCTTCTTCTTTTCTGATGAAGGTATCTAAATATGGAATCCCTTCATTACTGGTTTGGTAAGTAAATTTTAAAAATTCAGTCGTGTTATTCAAATCGTAATGAATTGGGGTATAATGTCACTGGGTCCATTCCATATAATAAATAAATCATCCAAAATCTGGAGTAGAGGGATATATATTTGTAAAATTCACTAGTGAATACAAAATTGTGTTCCCACTCTAACATAACCATGTTAGCAAATATGGTGCACCCAGGCACCCATAGCAATCCCTCTTGTTTGTTTAAAATACTCCCTAGATATTGGATATAGTTATGGTCTAAGATGAGATTCATCATGTCAATTAAATTTATCTTATCCCAAGTTAACCCAGAAAATTTCCGTAAACTGTTGCAAAAATATTCTAGTCCAATGGTATTGGGAATGCATGAATATAAATCCTTGACATCAATGGTGATGAAGGTAATGTCCTCTCTCCATATATCTGATGTCAATTTACTTAGAAAGTCCCAAGAATCTTTGATCAAATGGGGGACATTACTGTAAATATGCTTTGTCCAATGGTCAATTACTACCCCAATGTTAAAAGTTTTGGACTGGGATCCAGAGATAATTGGTCTAAATGGGGGTTTATTCATACATTTATGTAGCTTGGGTATACCAACAATGCAAGCCATCTTTGGGTACTCAATTCTGATAAAGTTATATGTGTCATTGGTGATACGGTTGTCCAACAAATACTCTTCAATGACCAAATCAATCCTATGATAACCTATGTTGATTTGGTTGATGGACACTTCCTCATAATTGCCAGAATGAAATAAGATCTCTTGTATCTCTTTTTGGTATTGATGTGTGTCGTAAATAACAATACCCCCCCCTTATCTGGCTTCATGATGCGAATGTTCTTATTCATGATAAGACTATCTAAGGTTATCCTCTCTTCCTTGGTTAAATTGTCCTGAAACGCATCAATGTGGCTGTATGTCTTTTTCTTTTTTATACTAAAGTCAAGTTCATATATTTCCCTACATACCACTTTCTCAAATGCATACACCAATGGATTAGCAATCGGAAGAGATCTTATTTCATTCTGGCAATTATTATGCATTGTTGGTATACCCAAGCTACATAAATGTATGAATAAACCCCCATTTAGACCAATTATCTCTGGATCCCAGTCCAAAACTTTTAACATTGGGGTAGTAATTGACCATTGGACAAAGCATATTTACAGTAATGTCCCCCATTTGATCAAAGATTCTTGGGACTTTCTAAGTAAATTGACATCAGATATATGGAGAGAGGACATTACCTTCATCACCATTGATGTCAAGGATTTATATTCATGCATTCCCAATACCATTGGACTAGAATATTTTTGCAACAGTTTATGGAAATTTTCTGGGTTAACTTGGGATAAGATAAATTTAATCGTTGACATGATGAATCTCATCTTAGACCATAACTATATCCAATATCTAGGGGAGTATTTTAAACAAACAAGAGGGATTGCTATGGGTGCCTCGTGTGCACCCATATTTGCTAACATGGTTATGTTAGAGTGGGAACACAATTTTGTATTCACTAGTGAATTTTACAAATATATATCCCTCTACTCCAGATTTTTGGATGATTTATTTATTATATGGAACGGACCCAGTGACATTATACCCCAATTCATTACGTATTTGAATAACACGACTGAATTTTTAAAATTTACTTACCAAACCAGTAATGAAGGGATTCCATATTTAGATACGTTCATCAGAAAAGAAGAAGGTGGTTTTTCATCCAGACTGTATAGGAAGCCAACATTCTCTAATGATTACATCCAATTTGGGAGCAATCATCCCCCCCATATTTTTAAGAATGTCGTGAAGGGGCAGTGTATTCGTGCAGCCCGGATGTCATCCTTATGGAAAGACATGGACAACGAACTGAATCTTATATATAAAATGTTCATGGATCGGGAATATCCCAAATGAATGCTTGATGATGTAGTTGGCTATGTTAAAAACCAATGGGGCAAAAAATACCCACCTCTATTAGGGGTAGTTAGACCTAAAAAAGTCACAACCCAGCAGGAGAATAGAATGGTATGTGTCATCATGTTCAATGCATATACCAATATTGTTAAAGAGATTTTACGTAAACATTGGGAACTATTAACAAATACAGAGATGATAGGTCCAATAGTAGGGAACCACCCAGTAGTAGTATTAAAAACATCCAAAAATATCAAAAAGATTTTGGAAAGTGGTGCATACACCAGAAATACAGACCAAAGAAAAAAGGGTACTAGAAAATGTGGGTATGCGACAATGTAAATACATTAATGAGAGTAAAACTATTTCTCTCAATAATGGTATAAAAAGTAAGTGTAGATGTGTAGCAGGAAATTGTAATTCTCAGAGGGTGGTATATCTTGCATGCTGCACTTGCTGTTCAGCCTATGGGGAAGACTGAGAGGAAGTTAAAACAGATGCATTGAGCATATGTACAAAGTGGAAAAAGGTGATATGAAAATGCCCTCAGTAAACATGCGATTGATAAGGGGAGAGAACACACATTTACATTCACTATTATAGATAAAGTTGAGAGTATACTTGACAAAGGAAATTGGAAAGTATATCTTAGCTTATTAGAAAGCAAGTGGCAGATTGTATTAGATGCCACTACTCCCCCAGGTATTAATGAATACATTAGTTTAAAACCCTTCTTATTAATGAAATAAGAGTAATTTAGTATCACACAGTAGCTTAGCCATTTTTATAAATATTTTATAAATGCTTTATATATTAGAAATCTATGTTGTAAGCAATTTTTAAAATTGGATAATGATTTTAAACATGTTTTTAAATAATAATGTGGTTTAATCACACAGTATATTTGTATATCATTTAGTTAATTTATATGCATATACTGTATATATGTTCATATAACTTGCATAATACATTTACATTCATATAAAGTAGATATTTTTAGATTATATTGTTTTACAGCATAATTAATTGCATAATTAAATATTAAATATTAAATATTTTTTGGCGCCAAATGGTGTATATATGTAATTCCCACAATGTTTCTATTGGTTCTGAGGAAGTCTGAATTAATCGGATGAAAGCGCTTAACCTGAATTTCTGTATTTCTGAGTTAGTTTTGCATTTATTTGATACGCTAACTTGTTGGACTATACAATAAAAATTATCGCTATTAACAACAGTATCCTCATCTCTGTTCGAGCTAGTGGTGTTGTGACTGCAACGTACATTTGTGGTTTGTTCATTTGGTTCATCATTCTTAACTGTAAAGTGGTTTGCCACTGTTTCATGGTCATTGTGATGTAGTTTATCAGTGTAGGGTTTATCTTATACATTTTAAGCACGCTTTTATCCATGAATGTGGAATATTGTCAAATGCGTTTTTGTAGTCTATCCATGCCATACTCAGATTCTTCCCCTTTTTACAGTTCTCCACTATGACTTTATTTAACAACAAATTATCCTTTTTTCTATATGACTTTCTTTTATTACCCTTTTGTTCTATTGCCATAACTGAGTTTTCTTCTAAATGACTATAAACTCTGTTGGCATCAATTCCAGTGTATAAGTTACAACATCGTCGGAATGCAATTTATTAGTCCATAGTTTTTAGGGTAGCTTGCAGGTTCACCCTTAAGTAGGAGCATTGTTTTTCCTGTTGTTAGCTAGGCTGGTGTCTGTTTCGGGTGCGCATATAAATAGTTCTTACTCACGGCTAAATCATTGTGCAAAGATGTTAATACTTTTAGGCAGAAGTTAGTTACTGTATCTGGGCCTGGGGGTTTTGCAATTAGAGGCTTTTCTTAACTTTGTTTCAAACTCTCTCTGGCTGTTACTTCACTTCCATTTCATATCCTGTACATTTGAACTTCTTATTCTTTCTTTTACTTCTTCTGTCCATTTAACATCTTTATTATGTTCCACACGATCTTCATAATTATTTCTCCAAAATGTATCTATTTCTTCTTTTTTTGGTGGTCTTAACTTGTTTCCAAATTCTCTATAAAACTTTTTTGGGTCATCAATAAATTGCTTATTTTGCATATTTCCTTTATATTTATCTATGTGTCATCTAAGTTTTTCTGCCTGTGCTGATATTTTTAGTTTATTGTTTGTGATAGGGTGTGATAAATCCTGATCTGTTATAATCCTGTGCATTGCTTTTATCACGTCGGGCTTTCTGAGTATTTCTGTTGATCTATCCTCTCTTCTATACTCCTCTAAGAGTGACACTTCTTGTCTTAATTGCTTTATAGTTTTCTCTGTTCGATACATTCATGATTGCATTTGACTTCTCCCCATCCTTTCCCTTACTACCCAGTGTTCTTATGGTAGGACTTTATCTGTTATTAATTTGGCTGCACAGTAATGTATCTTATTTACTTCTGTTATATCACATGACTCTCTCAGAAACAATGGCAAAGAAGATAACTGGTGCAGCTGATAGGAGGGCTGTAGTGGAGGATGCAGTAGTTCTATCAGGAGCAGAAATAGGCTTTAACCCTCAAAAGGAGAGAAAAGGGATAGTAAACATTAGGGCAGATAGGTAGCTGACAGAAGGTGTGGACTATGGGAACATGAGTAGATGTAGCAAAAGTGTCTGATACAGCAAGGCAGAGAGATTCCAGAAGAAAAGAACAGAAACATTTTCAAACATGAAGGCAGGAGGCATGGAATGAAACTTAGGAAAGGGAGGAAGAGAGAAGGAAGGAAGGAAGGAAGGAAGGAAGGAAGGAAGGAAGGAAGGGATATAGGGCAACAGTGCCATCCATCCATCCATCCATCCATCCATCCATCCATCCATCCAACCATCTATTCATTGCTGATGAGTTGGCATCCACTTCCTGTAGTATCCATGTGAACAGCTAGCAGCATCACCAGAGTTTATCTAGCAAGGAGGGAATGTAAGCTTCATAGTACTTGTTTTCTGAATCACTCACAGTGCATGCACACCTACAGACAATTTAGAGTAAACAAAAAAAAAATCCTTGTACGACTTTGGGATGTAGAAGGAAAGCAGAGTATCTGCCCAGCTCATTTACCTAGTAAAAAATTGATAAATAAGTAAAATTCATATAAGCATAGGGAGGACATGCAGACCATGCACAGAAGACATCACAGCCAAGAGCCAGCTGGATAAGATCATGCAGTGAAGTGATATTGTCATTTACTATGCCACTTTGTCATTCTAAAGTCCTAAAACAGTGGAGGCTGATCTCCAGAACTGGAAAATGCTGTAAGGCGTATATTAAACGGTTAGACCAGAAAAGAGAAAGCTGCTAAGTAACAGCTAACTAGGCCATGAAAAATTAACATTAACTAAGGAATTCAGGTCGACAGGAGTCTATGTAAGGCAAGTAACTTCAACATGGCGAGTAGAAAGAGACAACACAGCAAGCCTTTCAGGAAAGAGATTCACAACATGCAGCTTGTGGGGGTAGGCAGGGCGGGAGTAGTCAGGGTATGGTTAGGGAAATTCTGCTGACAGGGTGCTCAGTCACAGAATGAATTAGTTGAGAGAGAAGACAGGAATCTTTCAATGCTGAAGATGGCCATGGGACTGATTTTGGAAAGCACAGATCAGACCATGCCCAGGACGGTTGCAAGGGGAAGGGAGCACACACATACTGCGGTCTATGGGGATGCAGCTGCTCCTGGGGGGAACTTGAGAGAAAATAGTGATGATGAACAATAGGTATTGACAGTTGCTTAGAAGTGGGGAGGAAAGCAGAGCTGTCCAAAGTGCTGCCAGTGCCTAAAGTCACCAGAACTAGAAACAAAAGAAGACAGCTTTATCTGCTGGCTGAAGCGGTGAGGAAAAGAACACAATTATACAAAAGTGGAGGGTGGGGGACAAATTCCACATGTCAAGGAACTGTTTGCTTGTGATAGGCATTTCTCAACCCAGAAAAGAGAGCAGTACTGAAAAATGGCTGATAGAGGGATATGAAAAAGACTAACATTTCTTGTTATGTGGAAGAGGAGGGAAATCCATAAAAACAAGTCCAGGAGCTGGCATCAGGCCATCATGAATTTCAAAGGTGCTGTAAGAGAGAGAGAGAGACTTTAAAGGGGAAGGCAAAAAGTTCAGAAAGAAACATACTGAGGTGGAAGGCCATGCTTAGTAATAGCAGCAGTCTGGGTAACAAAATAAACTATGACACAGACAGAATCGGGGGGAGGAGCAGGGATAGTGAGGTTGCAGGCACCGAAACCACTAAAGGAAAGGGACATGGACATGATTATTCAGGGGTTCCAAATGAATGGGAAAGATGAGGTTAGGACTTACCAGTGAAGAGCAAGACAGTGAGGCAGACAGCACTGAAGCTGCACTGCTGTATGCAGAGTAGAGCAAATAATTTCATGGAGAGGACACTTAACCTGTAAGATTAAGCACTTCCCTTTCTCTGAATCTAACTGACCTTAGCATTCACATATTTAAGCAGTGGTAGTGTAGTCACAGCAGAACCCCTCTGAATGGGGGTGCTTGGAGCTTGCCTCTCTCCAAAAGAATGCTTTCCCCATTCTGTTTTTTCACTAAAACCTGCTGTAATGACACGCAGTGTGCTACTGTCTTGATTTTTGTTTAACCCTGGAGTGGCAGCATAGGCAAGTTAGGCTAGAGTGTTGCACATAACAAGCTAAGAGGTAGGAAGAGTGAGAGAAAGGAATTAGTGCAAAGGTCAAAAGCACATGAACAGTAGGGTAGCTGCCAAGTAAAGCAGGAGAGAAGGCAATGTGCTATGAACAAACAGCTTCCACAGAGTGTTGCAAGCCACAAGGATGGATAGATGACTGCTTAGTGAAAAACAGGATAAGGTCACAGAGGGGTGAAATAAAGGTTGCACCAGTAAGGAAACAGAAACTAGGCTACTGCTCAAAGCAGTGCAAAAGGAACGAGATCTGGAGTGGCTGTAATGGCAGGCATGATCCACCAAGCACAGCTAATATTAACTGGATGCTTGTCGGTAGCATTAGGGGGTAGCACTCTAGGAACACGGGGATGGTTCTCCCATTTTTAAGGCTCTCAGCACTACCTCAGCAGTACTACCATGCAGGAATGAAGGTTGTTTAGCGAAGAAGACTAAAAGGATAACAGAAAGAATCGACAGCAAAGACTATCAGGAAAGGTTGTAACATTTAAAACTGTTCTTCCTGTCAGACAGGAAGGAATGTGCAGATATGGTAAGAGAGCAGAAACCTAAGGAGAATCAGAAAAGTATGCATGAATATAACAATTACAAGACAGCTTATCTGTGGCAAACAAGTAGCAGGTGTGCAACAGATGTATTAGGTGTTTACTAATGCAGACGTGTTTGTATGTAATAATGCACAACACATCCTGACAGTATATTGTTTGCACAATAACAGAAAATGCTTCCTGTCACATCTCAGTACTGCAAATGGTGCTTCAGTCATCATACCTACTGTGGGGGGAAAGAGATTATAATACTGTTGCTTTATTTGTAAAGCCTACTTGGTAGTTTATTTGCTCGTGAGAATGTGTATGTTTTAAGTAGACCAAACATTTCTTCCACTAGCCCATATACTACATCTAACCAGGAGACCTCATGCATCTCTGCATCCTTTACTATTCCTGAACTTCTTCACAACTCTTCTAAGCATATGCCTGCTTCTAATATATTCAACCATTGCCTCACCTTCTACCTTAATCCTACTTGAAAAAAAAGTTTTATCATACCACATTATTTGACTTAGTATTGCCTTTCTAGTACATGTTGTATTATTGTATGCCTGTACTTTATTATTGTATCTCTATGCTTACTCGGTATTCATTGCTTATGTAATATGTGCATTAATACTTCCTATTGTGTTGTACGTGTAAAATTGTGTTAACTTCATCAATCATTTAGGAGCTTTTCTCCCTGGGTCTCCGCTGAAAATGGGTTCCTGATCCATTCGGACTTTCCTGGTAAACAAATGTTAAATAAATAAAAAAATAAATAAATAAAAGTAGGTTGTGGATGAACAGGGTCCTTGGACCAGCTCATTTATCCGGTTAAGAAATGTAAAATGAATAAATTATAGTACGTGATATGGAGCTCGTTCATAACTGTAAAGGAAAATTGCATTTCTATAAGAGAACTTTATATAGCTGACCTTCTTTCATCTTATTAAATAATGCAATAAGGCACACAACAGTGAAGGAAGGTATGTTTTTTTAAAATATACATGTGCTGTATTTACTGCACACTATTTTGTGGTTGCTGCTGCTGTTTGAGGAATTGTCCTCATATCTGAATCATACAGAAGCGCCTGATACTTCAATGCTCTGTAGCTGTTGTGAAATAATAATGTGTAAAGAACAATACATCCATATTGTGTGTTTGCTGTGCTGCATGACATGTGCCCCCAGTCTTGTTTTAAGTTGTATATGTGACAACGTCTAGTATTCTACATCGTTCATGTGCCTGCCCTGGAATACGTTTAAAGTTTTCATTCATTTTTCTCTTCCATCTACTTATTCATTCTGCTGGTGTACCTCCCATCATTCTGTTGGTTTGACAAAGGATGAGGATGTGGTCTCTGTTTAAATAACTGGTCGGCAGTTTCGTCACTACAGCCAGCTGTTGTAAGTCAGTCCCGTTAGTCCTACTTGTCTCATGAGTACAGAAGAAAGCTATAAAACATCACAGGGAAAAGGATATTAAGGTGAAATGTGTAAGATGTGCTAAAATCAATATTCATGAAGGGCATTGGCTGGCCTTATGTCATAACTTGGATATCACTGTAAGAAGCAAACATCTAGTCATGTAAATGAAGATTTCTGATCCAAACTGGAAAATGCTAAGTATATCATATTGCCTGACAACTCAAGAAACTGCATTTAATGGGCAAGAACTCATGACTTGACATCATACCGCTCAAGTCTCAACTATCTAGATTTTCGCAGAATGTCCAGATTTTTGGCTCATATTTTTGCCTTGTTCCTCATAAAATTTGTGGCTTTCTGGCAAATCATTGGGATTATCTGAGGAATTAAGTCACAAAATAATGACATACATTTGAGTTTCAGACTTCAAATCCTTCAGAAAATGCATGTTAAAACGAACCCTGTTACTCTAGCAACTTACTAAATTTATAAGAGCATATTTAAAATATGTCCCTATTTTTGGGCCTTTGGCCCCTCCCCTCCATTTTGTTGGGCTTTGTCCAGATTTATTGCACTAAGAGGATGAGAGGTATGCTAGACAGTCTCCATTATTTGAAGTTTCCATTATGTTCAGTAACAGGAAGGTATAACCCCCCCATGATGTAATGTAATTTTATATTGCAAAATGAACAGAACAATGATGGAAAAACTATGTTGTTTTATGACATGATGCAATAAGGATGCATAATTCATGTCTTAATAGATAAACAGACTTGTGAATTCTGCTAACATACTGAACATTTTATGCCCACAACATACTGGCCATGCCAAATGCAAACATTACTTTGTCAGCAACTCAAGATGCTAAAATGTAATGTGCACATTGGCTTTGGCACACATCCTGAAACAAGTGTAGTTGTTTAGGTTCATTAATAAAAAAGTCTACAAACATATTAAATACATATTGAAGAGACTAGAAAGAAAACGTTAGCTCTTCTGCCTCTGCCATTTATTCCATTTGTTTGAACACATTTCTAAAATATATTAACTCAGGGAATTTAGTAAAAGTTAGCTAATTTCTCTTGAAGCATCATACGATGAACATGTTTTCAATAAATATAACCACACAATCACCTTTTTTAAAACACTCAAAATATAAATTTACAAAAAAACAAGTGGTAGTAATAATTTATTTACAATACATATTAAAAGCACATGAAGGTACCTTAAGTGCTGTTTATTGTATCATACCTAGGTACATATTCAAATTCTGGCCTCATGCTTTGCAGTGCAGCTAAGCTTGTGATTATCACACAACAACCAAACTTGCAGCTATGTCTTTAAGACTTCCACACACTTTCATTTTTGATATGTTTACCACACTGGTGTGAATAAAGTCTACAGTCCACGTCTTTTTGATTTTTTTTGAAAACCTGACACAATGAGATACAGCTTCTTTTTATCTTTTTTAATTTCTTTGTTAGACAGTCTTACATCGACCGATTCAAAGCCCTATCACTATACTTAGTATCCTATGCTAAGAGGTGACCTGTGTCTGGCATACAAGGCATCCTCCAACCCATTACTGATGGATTTACTGCACATCAGCAAATCAAATGGCATCGGAAATACTTGGTCTAGGGATCTAAACCTGTTCTGCAACATCAACAGAATAGTTTGGAGGGACGGGTATATCTCGCAGAGGATACAGCTGCTGCGGAACAGACTCCCCATCCATATAATACAAAATTCATCCCTGTCCATATTCAAATGCAAAACAGAGCATTTACCCCAGAATTGCACCCTGTACTGTCAATGGACAGATGCAGATTCTAAATGCTTTATCCCATGCATGGATCCCCTCAAATTACCTACAGTATGATCACAGTTTTTTTCATTAAGGGTACTATATAATTATTGACCAAGAAATGGGTAGGGCCAATCTATAACCAAATGGGATAGGTTATTTTGAGCACAAAAAGGAATATTGGCTAGGCGTAAAATGGCCCACAATAGCAGCTAGTCTAGTATTTACACACATATGAATATTCATTCATTCTCCAATATCTGCTTCTTCTATTCAAAATCATGGGAAGCCACAACCTTAACTAGTAAACAGCAGAAAGCAGAAAGATGTAGCACTTATGACTGCAGAGTACACACCACACACACACACCTACTGTTTGAAGACTTACTGACAGTTTAAAGGGTCACCAGTGTTCCCCTAATAGTATGTCTTGGAAATGTGGGATTAGATTATCTCTATGTGGTGCACTGTGAAACCATTTCAGTAAAAACTGTCCATTCTTATCTTGCAATTGTTCATTTGCATGCATGTCTGTTATTTCTACTAAACCATATGTTCACCACCTTTTCAAAGAAGTGTTTCCTGCTTCTGCTACAAGGTTCACAGATGTACGGCTCTAGCTGTTCCTCTATGCTCTGCTGATACATAGTCATTTTCTATTAAACTTTTCAAATGCCCTTATTTAAGTGGCAAATGCTGCTGTAGCTTCCTTTCCTATTTTACCCACAGAAGACCAAAACCATGATTTTTTGAAAGCCTTTTACAAATACTCACTTAAAATTTGTAATGTTGTCTTTGAATGGCGTTCCCCATGCTTCATCTGTTCCATTCAAGAAAAGGCAAGTGGGCCCATGCACAATTCCCAGTGTGGAAATGACAAAGCAGTAAGCAGCTCCTACTATGCCAATTGCAGCAAAAATGATTGACAAGAACATCTGAAAAGCAGAAATGAAAATTCAGTAAATCAGTGTAATGTAAATAATAGACTAAGACTGGCATTATACGTATTCGGATTAAAAACCTATCTAGCTGATGTCTGTGTACCTACAGAGTGATAGACCATGGTCTAAGATGGAACTTAACAATAAATATTGCCTGATGTAAATGTAAATGTACCAAATATGGAATGATGTAAATGTAAACATATAACGACAAATACAGACTGATGTAAATGTAAACATACAGCAACAAATATGGACTAAATGTCAACATATAACAATAAATATGGACTGATGTAAGTATGAGCACATAACAACCAATGTGGGCTGATATATGTTTCCTCAAGCTGTTCAAAGTTGCAGTGAGATAGGCCTTCTGCATTTGCTCTGCTATTATATTGGAAAAAGATATGTGCTTATTTTCAACTGTTTTCTGCACTTTTGTTTTACTGCTTATCTGTTTAATCTGTGAAACTATTTTTTGTCTCCTTTTTGTTGTCTTTTAGAGCTGAATATCTGTTACTGTTTGTGACCTTTGGAGCTTCTAGTGAAATCTTTTGTCTGGAGAGGCCTGGTTCATTGTGGGAGGGAAAGTGAGTCTGTTTGATCTAGCTAGAAACATTCCTGCAACACTGTGTTATTTTAATTGGATACTTTGGCTGGTTTCTGTTTCTCTGCCTTTAATATCCGGTGTTTTGTACTTGTTTGCTGAAGCTGTTCAAAGATGCAGTAAAATAGGTCTTCTGCCATTTGCTCTGCTGTGATATTGGAAAAAGATAAGTGCTTATTTTTAACTATATTCTGCACTTCTGTTTTACTGCATATCTGTTTAATCTGTGCAACTGTTTTTTAGATACCATCTACCTGCCCAGCTGCTGTTGTGGCCTTAAAGCTTGGTGGGTTTGAGTTGCCCACCTCTAGTATAAAGTTGATACTGGACACTCCCCCCAGTCACATTACATCAGCTCGTTCGACTATTTATAGTGAGAACTTTGTAAAGACCCACCTCTTTTCTCAACCTTGAATTATCTTATTATCGTCTGTCTCCTCACTTTCTACTAACAAAAAAAAAAAAAAAGTGCCTCTCCATCCTTCATTTTGCTGCTTGTGCTTAGGAGTTTATCTGAATTTAGTTTCCCATATTTATTACTGCCTGTTGGTAGCCTCGTTAAATTGATGACAGTATTCTACTGAATTGCTGCTTTATTTGTGCTGTCTGTTACTGTTGTGATTGTGAGCTACTGTTTTAAAGCAATCTACTGATTAACTATATTTCATTGCCATCTACTGCAATTCATTATTGTTTAACTGCATTTTACTGCATTTTGCTGCTGTTTAACTGTATTTTTTCATACTGCGAGTTCTGTTGTTTTGACTATAAGTGATTAATCTGTGATGCATTGTGAGGTTTTTTTACGGTGTTCTTAATCTTAAAATAGAGTAGCATTGTCTAGATACAGGTCTGCTGCATCCAGAGCATCAGCTGCATGGTTTTTAACTCTTTATGAGGTATTCCAGCTACAAGTTTTCCCTTAGTAGCACTTGTGTTATCATTTAGTAGTACTACTATTAGACCTTCCTCCCTTTACCCTCTTAGCTCTATCAGTTTCTGACAATATGGATGGACAATTTCGTACATTTTCTCCTGTTAGTCTGGTTCATATGGGCAATCTGAGACAGTGTAGGAACTGCCTCATGTACATGGACAACCCTCTATTACTACCACCTAGGAACACAATTTGTGAGAGATGCAATTACATCAAGCACCTAGTGTCATTGCTCTCTCCCCCACAAACCAGTATATCTGGCACTGAGAAGGTTGGCAATATGAACACCACACCTTAAGCACCACCCACACCTACACAGCACACTCCCACATATGAGGAGGTCCTCAACAAAAGCATACCCAAACAAAAGAGACCTCTGAGGCATAAATGCACACAAACTCTACTGCCCACAACACCACACATAGTCCACACACCTGTGTCTCACAGCCACTAAGGCCAAAACATAAACCCAACATATTAGTCATAGGAGACTCCATTATGAGACACAGAGATGTGCTTCTCACCAGGCTGGATAAAGAGAAAGTTACAGTTAGTTGTTTGTCAGGTGGCAGAATCTGCCATGTCACCAATGCACTCAAATGCAATGCTCAAATCTGCTCTGAGCTACAACAGAATGGCATTAAATATAGTGATCCCAAGGACATTGCCAATATCCTGGCAGATTAGTTCAGTGCCAACTTCACCTCATCTCATCCCCTAAATGGCCCATTTCAATACAGAAAGATTGCCAAATTCCGGTAATCACGGCCACACAGGTAAAAACCGCACTCTCCAAAGCTAAGAATACAGCATCCATGGGACCAGACAACATCCTGGGCTGTGTACTACATGAACTGCAAAATGAACTGGCACCTCACCTAAGTGTCATGTTTAATCATAGCCTCACCTCAAGCTTCGTGTCCACTGAGTGGTGCACAGCTACAGTTACCCCACTCCACAAGGGGGGATCCACCTTGGATCCTGGGAACTACCATCCTATCAGTCTGATGAGCCTGATCTGCAAGGCCATGGAATGTATTATCATGGAACTTATAAACAAAGACAATGGTAACCTTCAAACACTGGACCCCACTCAGTTTGGGTTTGTGAAGGATCGATCATGTCTCCTGAACCTGACTGACTTCTTCAAATCAGTCTCCAGAGCCATGGGCAAGGGTAAGGCAGTCCACACAGCCTATCTGGACCTCACCAAGGCCTTCAACACCATCCCCCACTCTGGAATCATAGATAAACTTACTAAGCCTGCCATAAATCCCTACATTACTCGATGAGTTGCCAACTGACTTACTGACAGAACCCACACTGTAAAAGTAGTCAACTCCAAATCCAGCTCCAGACAAGTGGCAAGTGGACTATCTCAGGGTTCAGTCCTGGGACCACTCTTGTTTGGCATCTACTTCTCTGAAGTACAGGCCAACAATGAGGGACTCTGGTTAACAAAGTTTGCAGATGACTACAAACTGGGAGCCATTATTGAATCCACAAATGATGTGGATATTCTACAAAATGTCCTCACAGAAACAGATGCTTGGTGCCAAAGCCATGGGCTCAAGCTCAATGCCAAGAAGTGTATAGTTATCCCCTTTGGGAAAAACCATGTACCCATGAATTACCACATAGGTGGCAGTACACTAAACACCGAAAGTGTGATAAGAGACTTAGGAACACAGGTGGACAGTGGTCTCACCTTCAATAACCACATCACCACAGCAGTCAGGAAATCCTTCCATGCGGCACACCTCATCACTAAGGGCTTTTCATCCAGAAAAGAGGAAGTCATTGTCCCACTGTACTCATCCCTCATTGGACCCATCATAGAGTACAATGCCCTGTTTGGTATGTACCTCATGAGACATCAGCAACAACTGGAAAGGCCGCAGAAACACCTCACTAAAAGAATCACAGGCCTAAAGCAGATGCCGTATGCTGACTGACTAAAAAAACTTCACCTATACTCTTTCTCATATCGTCTACTCAGAGGCGATCTCTGCTTAACATACAAGGCCATGTCAAACCCAGAGCTGTTGGACATGCTACACTTAAAGAAATCCCCAATCCATCAGAGCCACACGCTCCAGGGACCTAAACCTTGTCATCACAATAAACAAAACATGCTGGAGGGATAGGTTCCTGACCCAGAGACTCCCCATACTCTGGAATAGACTGCCCATACATGTCAAGCAGAGGGCCTCCTTGGCCCTCTTCAAAAGGAATCTTGATGACTGGATGGGAGATAGGAAATTTACCCCATGGATCACATCAGTCACCCTGCTAAACAGGGGTCCAGGGAAGTAAATATTGTGGGAAGAAATAGCCAGGGAATTGTTATGGCTATGCTTGTATAGGCCCTAGGGCCGGCAGTCTAGTACCAACCTATGAACCTATGAAGTCTCTAAACAGGTACTGTTATGACTCTCTCATAGTCCATGTTGGAGTGAACGACTTGAGACATACCTCCTTGGACTATATGAAGAGAGACATGATTGAGCTCACTGATTGTGTGTCCCAGGCAGGTATGCCCATAGCCTTAAGCGGCATCCTACCATCACCCAGAATGATGCCTCAATACAAACAGAAAATGATTGACTTTAACAATTGGCTTGGTTTCTGGTGTCATTCCAAGAGGATCTAGTACCTGACAGCTTGGGATGACATGATTGACAAACCACAATGCTTTGTCAGAGATGGCCTGCATCTGTCTCCCTTGGGCTTCAGGCTCTTGCCTCCCCCATAGTGCCTTTTTCAGGCAATGCCATGAGGTCAAAACTACAAACATGAAAATGTCATCAAAATGTAAATTAAAGGTCATGCTGATAAATGCTATGAGTCTAAACATGAAACTGCACTCACTGCAAGCATTCTTAACCCTGGAAGAAGCTGACATTTGTGCAGTCACAGACACGTGGTTTAAAGCTGTGGAGAGCACCCAAGCCAAACCAGGTTACTCATCCTATCATTCATTCAGACACCAAACCATGGGCAGCAAAACAAAAAGAGGTGGAGTTGCACTATACATAAAAGACATATACACCTCTAGGCTGGTCAAACAGTATGATGCACAGGAAATACTCCAGGTGCAGTTAACAACTGACAAGACCCCTATTCAAATCATAGCTAGCTATAGGCCTCCAACTTTGACTCAAGATGCCCACTCTACCTATCTGGACCTCTTCGAATCTATTCAACCCTTTACCCTGATCCTGGGTGACTTTAACTATCCAACCATAGACTGGAAGAAATACTCCTGCCAAAACACAAATGCCTAGAGATTCCTTGATTTCATCATTTCAAATGCCTTGGACCAGCTGGTTGACACCCCCACAAGAGGGGAAAATATATTTGACTTGGTATTAACCAGCATGACTAACCAGTGCAGCATCCCTACAATGTCATCATCCCTGGTAAGATCGACCACAAAGCAGTCGCTTTTGAAGTCACTATCTCCCCCAATGCCCCCTAGCTAGGGCCAAACAAAAAAACTTCTCCAAAGCTGATTACAACCTCCTGAGGGAAGATATAAATGGCTTCATAGCCCCCTCCTCTTCCATAGGAACTGCACATATGTCCAAACCTCCACCAAAGTACTATATGAGTATTTATACAGCTGCATGGAATCAGGAATACCAAACAGGACAAAATCATCCTCCTCAAGGAAAAGTAAACCTGTCTGGTGGACATCTGCAATAAATAAACTCTATAATAAAAGGAAAACATTGCTGTCCAGGACCAAGAAGGAGCAGGTGCCTAATTGGAAGCAATCTCTCCTTAGCCTGAACAAGTAAATAAGAGCACTAGTGAAAGCCTCCAAAGCAAACTTCAAGTCCAAACTGGCCACATCTGTGAAAGACAATCATAAAGCCTTCTTCACATATGTCCGCAATCTCAAGGGAAGAACCCAGATCTGCTCAGAACTGGTGGTCAAGGACACCACAAACACAAATGTCGTAGATGTAGCCAATCTGCTGTCAGACAGGTTCAGTGAAAACTTCACTCCTCTGTCTCCCCATCAGTAAAACAGGACATCCCCAGTACCTGCCCCCCTCCCCTTATCTCTGGGGAGCAAGTCATCACTGCCCTCTCTACAGCAGAAAATACAGCCTCAGTGGGACCCAATAACATCCCAGACTGTATGCTACATGAACTCAGGCAGGAGCTTGCAGCACCATAGGCACCCTATTCAACCAAAGCCTGAGTACCAGCTTTGTCCCAGCCGAGTGGAGGACATCTACTGTCATCCCTTTGCACACTGATCCAGGAAATTATACACACATCACCCTAACTAGCCTGATCTGCAAGGCCATAGAGTGGATTATCATGGACCTCATTAAAAAGGACATTGGCATCCTCCAGACACTTGAGCTCACACATGTAAAACCACAAAGAATTGCCCCACAGAGCCAACAACACTAAACGAAATGTAAAAATAAAAAATAATGCCACCAATCACTCGTAGTTCCACAAAAACAGCAGGAAAAACTCTTTTATTAATTAAAGACGTAGTGCTTTCTCCATGTATTTCAGGCCCATTTGTTTAGCAAGACCATTACTTGGTTAAGATTTTTGGACGACATACTGATATTGTGGAAAGGCTCACAAAAGGAGCTGGAGGATTTTGTAGTTTATTTAAACTCCACAACATCTTTCCTTAAGTTTACCCACTGAGTGGGTATAGAAAGCATTGATTTTCTAGATATTAGACTTACATGGGACAGTATTAATAAAAAAATTAAATTCAAGAGTATTCAGGAAAGACACATACTCAAATGTATTTCTTCATTACAAAAGTTGTCACCCTACACACCAAAAAAACAGCCAGATGGTGCGAATATGTAGGTTAACAAGTAATGACAATGAATTTAAAGACAAACTTTATACTTTAATTGGTATGTTTAGAGAGAGGGGTTATCCTATCAAATTACTATTAAAAACTAGGAATTATGTATTACAACAGAGGAATGTCAGGTTTACACCTATTCTGTCTGCTTCATTTGGGAGCAGACTTGAAACAGTCAAGACTAAATCTGTGGACAGTACCTTTATATTACCCTACAACAGTGAGGCATTTACAATAAGAAATATAGTGAATAACATCTGGAATTTAGTATTTAACTATGAAGAATTAAAAATTTTAGTAGATAACCCGAGGGTTATTTACAACAGAGGTCAAAATCTGATAAATCTCATGGAAAAGCATGTGAACAACAAAGTTACAGTTTCACGAATGTCTAACTGTAACATGACCATTTTGGCATTTTCTGGGTGTGTCAACTAGACCAGATGCAATATATATACTTCAGTAGGTTTATGAGTGTTGTTTTTTACTACACTTATTGTCATTCTATTTTATACTATTTACTGACCATTGGGTAGGATTCTTTAAACTGATTTCTATATTTTGAATCATTTACTTATTGAGCATTGTTTCTCAACATCATTGCATTTCTGGTTCAATATATTTGTAGCAGTTTATTACATCTATCATAGAGGTACATGGCTTTGATTTACTCTTTATGATTAAGTCATATTATTTATAGCAAGTTATATAACAGTTGTTTGTATGGTCTTTTTTTAACTGACCACGATTATTTTGCGGACCATGATACCTTTTGGTCATATCAATATAATTCAGGCCTGCCATTTAGATTTTTAGTACACATCTTACTTTGTATATTGTTTATGTATCTGGAATATTGAGATATTAATATCTTGTTTATGTGGTTTTACAATATGGCCAGATATTACCTTCTGGTTAAGATAAGGGTCTATTGTACATAAATAATTTTTGTAAGTTTATTGTCTATATCCTGGACATCATAATATTCCCAGGTATAGGTGAGGTTACCATAGGCACTACATTACTAGCAATTGTCCCTTCTTTTCCGCATATTTGTTATTTCATGCAATTTTGCGTGGCTGTCACTTATGTCTTGAACATCACAATATTGTTATATACATTGGATGGCAATATAATATTTCCACCATCCTATTCTAAATGCTAAGTGTGGATACGTGTCATATTGGATTAGACCATGGTTTAATTATCATTGGTCTATTTACACCAATATAATTTAGTCTCAACAAGTCCTTTTTCAATCCATATACATATTATGTACCATATGGCACGCTTTTGATAGGTGGTCCCTTTTTTATGTCCAGACCAAACTCTCATTTTTTTGCATTTTTTTAGTATTATGCATTATAATTGTTTATATATACAAATAGGGTTATGATATTTGGGTTCCTGACTACTATTATTATTGATATCCAAATTTTGCCATCAGGGCTGATTTATTCTTCTGATCTCTGGGTATCTCTTTTTGTATAAGGTTCTGTTTTTCATTTTTTGGATTGTGGTTCAGCATCGAACTTATATATATTTCAATTGTGTTCTTTGTTCGTGACTTCCTGCTTAGTCCTTACCAAAAAGTTTTTGTGTCTAATTAGTTATATATTTTTTATTCATCTGGATATATTTGGCTTGGCCTTTGGACATAAGGTATGGACGCAGCCTTCTCACCAATGTGAATTATTTTCTTGCTGCTATTGTCCTTCATAACATTTTCTATTTGGCTGCCGTGGTATCTCTATTTTGACCATTATTGACAGCTTTCTGAATAGGAATTAAGTTTTTATTTTGCTGCATAACTATGGATTTATCGAATCTCATTTCTGGATTGGTGGCTGACAGGGAGGATCTTGGGGCCTTTGGATTAGGCTCTCCCAATATTGGGAGTGGTGATTGTGTTGATAACATCAGCCCTGACTTATCAAGCCAAAAATTAATTGAGGACCTCAATAGGCAACTTAGAGCATTACGTGCAAATGTGTGGCACAGCAAACTCTTCAAGGCCTATCAGGCCGCAAATATTACCCCTAGGGGGTTGAGGATACGGACTATTCCGCACGTAAACAATGCGGATGGGGAGCTGACCACACAATGGTCTAAAATACAGCATGAAGCAACTATGGCTTTTGTGGTTGAACTATATAAGTTCCACAATCGGGCCATTGATAGTGGGCTAGCAGAAATCACTGTCTTAGCAGACAAATTGAAATGTTATGAACAGGGACCCTCTTTTGAGGTTAAACTCAATAAGGTCGCTTCAGATCTCAAAAAGTTTGATGCTGAATTACGTTCCAGGAAAATGAAAAAATTCACCAGGGATCAGGAGGATTATTCCCGTGGGAACCCATTCATATTTCAGACAAAACATGTGAGGTTTAACAATCCTCCTACTTCGGTCAGAAAGAGGAAGAGACCTAGGTCCATTTTGCGTAAAAATAATCATGATGCCATCTCGTCTATTGAGGATACATCTTCAGGTACTGATAACAAATCCCTGGCAGCAATAGGGTCTCCATCCCACAAAAGAAGTTCTGGAAGTGTCCCTTTAGGAACACACGCAGACGTGGGGGGCGCAAACACAGGAAAAGTCCACAACATACAGGGGTTACTGGAGATGGCATTAGGGAATTGAATTGTTCAACCAATAATAACATTTTGAATTTGTCGAACTATGATCTGTCTGATGTACACATTCAGGTTTTGAATAAAGGCTTACATTTTATACCTGGTCCCATCATATCTGAAGATGTATTTGCACAAGATTTAATTCACTTTTGTAGATTAATTAATCTAAGATTGTTTTTTGGTGACTCTGGTTTTAATCTTGATAGTGGTCAATTTATATATCATAAATCTAATTTTTCTCCGCCAATGCATGCTGTGGTTCATCAGTTCCAAAATAGTGTCCTTAAAGATATACACTTCCTCAGTTCTGATATTGCCTTCAAACACAACAATATCACTCTTACTGAGAGACGGGCCATTTTGGAACTTCAGCAAAATAAACATATTGTAATAACATCAGCAGATAAAGGTGGAGCTGTAGTGGTCCAAAACTGGATAGATTACGACAAAGAAGCCCGCAGGCAACTGTTTGATGCCAGATACTACACACATATGGTGGTTGATCCTACAGGTAGATTTATTAAATGTATTGAACGTTTTCTTAAGGATGCCAATGATCGGGCTGTTATTTCTAATGACACATTACATCAATTAACTATTAAGGATCCTAGTGCTCAATACATCTATTTTCTACCCAAGATTCACAAAGATGCTAAGCATCCTCCGGGAAGACCTATAGTATCTGGCAGAGGCTATATGACCGAGCCTTTATCATTGTTTCTGACCAAATATCTTAAACCTTTGCTACCATTCATTCGCTCCAGGTTACAAGATACCACGAACTTCCTACAGATTATATCTGATACACAACTGGAAGCTGACTGGTATTTGTGTACACTTGATGTCAGCGCATTATATACCAACATTCCACATCAGGCAGGTCTTAAGGCTTTGGCATATTGGCTAAATAACACAAACTTGTATAGTTCCACATTCAATTCTTTTCTGGTGGACATGGCTAGGTATGTTCTCACTTGTAACGTCTTCTACTACAAAGATTTATGTTTCTGGCAGACCAAAGGTACGGCTATGGGGGCATCTTTTGCCCCCATATATGCTGACCTTTTTATGGCTTATGTTGAAATTGAAATGATTTATGATTCTACCAGAAACATTTTTCTTTCTGATATGGATATATGGAGACGTTACCTGGATGATGTATGGCTTGTCTGGAGGGGTACTGAGTCTAGGCTGAAGGAGTTTGTTTGCTATTTGAATAACAATGAATGGGGTTTATGTTTTACGGAACAACATGACATCAACAATATAACATTTTTGGATGTGCTATTGCACAAACTCCCTGATGGCACATTAGAATCGGAGATGTATAGAAAGTTTCCACAATATAACCCCCTACTACATGCCTCTAGTTACCATGCTCCACATATAGCTAGGAACATACCAAAGTCTCAGTTCATCAGAGCCAAACACATTTGCTCACAACAATCTACATTTTGTCGGAACCAAAATGACCTCACACAAAGATTTAAACAAAGGGGTTATAATGCTGGCACCATTGCAGTTGCCAAACATCAGGTCAATAATATGCAACGTTCGGACCTACTCCAATATAGGGATCGGTCGGATATACTATCTCAACCACTTAGACTCACTACAACTTATGGTCATAATACCAATTGTCTATTGGAAAGTGTCCGGAGACATTGGAATATCTTACAGTGTGACTCAGATGTTGCAAATATCATCCCGGATAGGTGTGTTTTTTCATATAGGAATGGCAAAAAACTTAAATCCTACTTTAATCACTATAAATGTAGTGATAATAAATATTTTGGGATGGTACAGAGAACTATATCAGGCGATATTTTACGTGGTTGTTTTACTTGTGGCCACTGTACTAATTGTAAATACATCTCTACAACTAAGGAGTTCTCAAGTAGAAATTGCCCCAAGGTTTTTGATTTAAACTTTTTTGTTAATTGTAGCAGTGATTGGGCCATTTATTTGGCCACATGTAGCTGTGGAGCATTCTACATTGGGCAGACTTCCAGGTGCATTACATTACGAATTTCCGAACATTATAGCAATATTAAACAAAAAAAGTTGACTAATGCTCTATATAAACATCAGTTGGTCCATTCAACAGCCAGATTTATGTTTATCATAATTGATGTTATACAAGGTGATCGTAGAAATAAAACTGGGTGGCACAGTATTTTGAATTGTAAAGAAAAAAAGTGGATCATCAAACTCGGTGGCCTTTTTCCCCCCCGGGCTTAATGAATATTTATAAGTATTTAACCAATGGGATCTTTCTACTGTGTATTTAAACAGCAGGTATTTTGAATGTATTTTATACACTGAAGAAGGCTATGTCATTTACCAGCCGAAACCGGTCTGTTTCTACTTGCTGTTATGTTAATTATTTAATATATTTTCCAGTCACTCATTGCTGGCTCCTTGTGATTTTTGTTCTTCTGGTTTAGGTTTTTGGGGCCGTGCATTTGCCTTCGTGTGGGAGGACGTTTTTTGGTGTAACTGTAATATGTGCAAAGCCTGTAAATATATTAACGTTAGTCCTTATGTGGTGGTTGACAGTTACCCCCGTACTATCCCATGTCCTGGTATCTGTAATTGTAACATGGGAATGGTGTTATACATGGCTATTTATACATGCTCTTTATACACACTCAGTTGGTAGTGTGAATTTTAAAAAAAAATTTATGTTTTGTTATTGACAGGGTTAGAAACCAAGGAAGGGGTGGTGATTTAAATTTAAGGTTAGAAACATTGGAGATGGAGTGGCATCTTAGAATGAATGCCTTGGTATATTCAGGCATTAATGATTCAATTTCATTAAGTTCAGTGTTAAAGTTAAGAGCTACGCAAATATAGTTTATTTACATGAGCTGTTATTAACAATTTAAGCATTTTACAACAAAGTTTAATTTTATTTAAGTATGATATACAATAGCAGTGTTTAATAGTGTTACTATGCATTTTTATGACACAATTAGTTAGCCAATGGATTTTAATCATATGATTTTTTGTCATTATTTAATTTCCTCTAGTGTTTTGCAACATTACTCTGATGAAGCCTTGAGGTAACAGGAAGAAAGCGCTAAGCTAAAAGAGTTTTTCTTGCTGTTTTTGTGAAACTACGAGTGATTAGTGGCATTATTTTTTATTTTTACTACTTGATCTCACACAGTTTGGTTTTGTTGAGGACAGGTCATGCCTGTTAAATTTGGTCAACTTCTTTGAGACAGTCACCAAGGCCAAAGATTAGGGGAAGATGGTGCACACCACCTACCTTGACCTGGCCAAAGCCTTCAATACTATTCTCCACTCAGGTATAATAGATAAACTCTCTCAACAAGGCATCAATCCATATGCTACCAGATGGGTAGCAAACTCGCTCACTGATAGAACCCACCTAGTCAAAATAGGGGAAGCCACCTCAAGTAGTAGACCCGTAACAAGTGGTGTACCCCAGGGACTGGTCTTGGGGCCTCTGCTGTTTGGGATATACTTCTCAGAGGTGCAGGCCAAATCTAGTGGGTACGCCTGACCAAGTTTGCAGATGACTGCAAGCTGGGTGCTGTCATCAGTTCACCTATTGATGTGTACATCCTCCAAGAGGGTCTTACTCAAGCAAATGACCGGTGCCAGAAATATGGCCTCAAACTGAATGCCAAAAAATGCATCATCATCCCTTTTGGTGAGAGTGACATCCCCACAAATTATCACATTGATAATAAGGTCCTAAGCATGCAATGAGTCATGAGGGACTTGGGTGTCCGGGTTGATAGCAAATAGACTTTTGACCACCATATTGTCACCATTGTATGAAAAGCTTTCTACATGGCCCACCTCATTAGTAAGGGTATCTCATGCAGGAAAAGGTGGTCATAACATCCCTGTATTCTTCCCTTATAAAACCCATTATTGAGTACAATGCCCCTTTTGGCATGTACCCCATAAAGCACATGCAGCAGCTGGAGGGCCTTCAGAGGTTTCTCACCCGGAGAATCCAGGGTCTCAAACATCTACCCTACACAGTTAAACTAAAAGCCCTGCCCTTCTACTCAGTCTCTTACAGACTCCTCAGAGGTGGCCTCTGTCTGGCATACAATGCAATCTCAGACCCCACCCTGATTCGACTGCTGCATAGCCGCAAGTCAAGCTCCACTTGAGTAACCTGCACGCGTGACCTCAACCTGGTCTGTGACATCAATATGACTTGTTGGCAGGACAGATTTGTGTCACAGAGACCCCCTCCTTTTGTGGAATAGACTCCCTCTCCATATCAAGTGGAGTACCTCATTAACCCTTTTTAAGTGCAACCTGGATAAGTGGACGGGGAACAGAAAATACACCCCTGGGATTCCACCTGTGTCCCTGCTTGACAGTGGCATAGGGTGCTGACTTGTTGGAACATGGATTAAATTCTTGGCTAGGCTTGTAAGCACCTCAGGGCCAATAACCTAGTAACTTCCTATGATCCTATGATACTATGATGCTTATCTGACAAAATGTTGCAAAATGAATCACAGTTACTGTAATGTGAAATATTTTATAACACACAGATAAGTTGCCATTGTGAAAAATAGAAGCAAAATATGGTGTTTCACTTTATTTCTCTTATCTGCTCAAGCTAAACTATAATGTGAAATCTACAGCACTTTCTCCTTTTTTCATTGCTTTACCCAAGTATGCTTTTAGAGTGCTTTGCCATGATGTATGTGCTATGAAGTTATTAGGCACATTAGCTGAGCAACTTCATTCTGTAGATTTATTTGTAAAAAAGCAGTATTTCTCAATCAGAAAACTAAGGCAGGGTGATAACTTCTATTTCCACCCTTGACACAGAGGTGATAAGTATTTCCTTTTTGTACCACAGGGTTTGTTTATGTTTAACCCTGCTACATTAGACTAACCTCCTATCATGGACAGTATGAACAGTACTATCAGGATATGGTACCCTTAGAATGAAAACATTGTCACACCATCACTATAGTTTTTATTCATGTATCATCCAAAAATGACATGTATTGCAAAATCTGGTTGTGAAATCCAGCAAATCATTCCACCCACGGTATGTCACATGACTTTGGAAGATTTCAGATGTGCTCTAAATCTAAACACATCTTTCGGGTGTTGTCAGATCAATCACAGTCAGCCAGTGAACATTATCATAAACCCACCTCAAAAAGTCAGAATTTTATAAATATATATATATATATATATATATATATATATATATATATATATATATATATTAGTGTAAGGATGTGCACACTTATGCAACCAGCTTATTCTACGTTTTTTATTTTTAATATTTTTTCCCCTGACAGATTTGTTTGTTTTTCAATTGAATTGTACAGGTTATAGGTCACATTAAAGTTGGGAAAAGTTTTGAAATGATTTATTGTGGTGTCATTTTTTATATCACAAAAACCTGGCATTTTAACAGGGGTGTGTAAATTTTTTATATCCACTGTATTCATATATATATATATATATATATATATATATATATATATATATATATATATGTGTGTGTGTGTGTGTGTGTGTGTGTGTGTGTGTGTGTGTGTGTGTGTGTGTGTGTGTGTATGTGTGTGTGAGTGTGTGTGTATATATATATATATATATATATAAATATATATATATATATATATATATATATATATATATATATATATATATATATATATATATATATATATATATATAGCACACATAGATATATATATATATATATATATATATATATATATATATATATATATATATATATATATATGGGTCTACTTCTTTTGACCTACCCTGACACCCATTGCCTGAGACCAAATGACTGAAATTTCATTTGCCTGACAATTCATTTGCCTGACACTTCATTTGACTGACAAGTATTGCAGCATGGAAACTGCCCCTTCCCCACTGTGATGCGACCTGAATATTAGAATATATAGGTACTGCAGGAGGGGGTGGGGGGGCACAGCCCCTAAAGGGGGTGTGGGAGGTAGAGCCCCACTTTCTTTTCTTTTACTAAGCAATAAAAGTTAACAATATCATATGAATGGGAATAGAAGTTGTGCCCCACACCCCCTAACTATATATTCTAACTCAGGGTCGCACTACAGTGGAAGGGGCATATTCCATTTTCTTGAATAATACTTGTCAGTCAAAAGGTCAGTCAAATGAAGTGTCAGGCAAATGAAATTCCAGTCAAATGGGGTCAGGTCAAAAGAAGTAGACCCATATATATATAAAAGCGTGTGTGTGTTTATATATATATATATATATATATATATATATATATATATATATATATATGTATATATATATATATATATATATATATATATATATATATATATATATATATATATATATATATGTATATATATATATATATATATATATATATATGCCATGGTTCGATTCTCGGCTGGAGCACCTTCTGTGTGGAGTCTGCATGTCCTCCCTGCAGTCAAGTGTTGTTTAAAAGACATGCATAGAATGGGTGTGCCTTTGATGAAAGTTAAGCTGGCACCTCAACACCCATAAAAAATGTACTGCAAATCATTAGCGGAACAGAGTTCTGCTGTGGCAACCCCTAACTGGGAAAAGCCAGAAGAAGAACATATATATGTGTGTGTGTATGTGTGTGTGTGTGTATATATATATATATATATATATATATATATAGTTTCCATTTAAGTGATCAAAGTTTCAGAACTTTGAATTTCATATGGCAGAAGCCATATGATCAAAGTTTTAGGACTCCGAACACTTAAACTGAGATCTCTATACAGCGCAGAATGAGAATATTCCCTTTTCCTCACTGTAGTGTGATCTCAGAGTAGGTATATATTAATAGTGAGGGTGTAGGGGTGCAGGGTGGCTTGCCTCCTGCATAAATGTGTTTTAATTTGTTTTTGGGGTTTTTTTGTTGTTTTTTTGAATGTTCGAAGTTACAAAACTTTGATCATATGGTCCCGGCCATATGATATTCGAAGTTTTGTAATTTTGATCATTCAAAGTAGACCCATAATATATATATATATATATATATATATATATATATATATATATATATATATATATATATTCCTTTAAATCCTCAAATTAACATGACGTTGATTCACATTACAGCGAGACAATGTCAGTGAAAATTTAAATAAACAAACTCCTGGAACAGCGTATTTCACCTCCAGGAAGCTAATCATTTGGCCACCATGGCAAACGTTGCCCTTTTCTCCACTGTAGTACGATCACTGAGTTGGTATATTTAGTTAGGGGGGGTGTGGGAGGTGAAGCTTCCCCACTTTGTTCAGTTTAATTTGCTTCAGTTTTTGTTGTACTTGTTAGTGGCAAAGTAGTTATTTTCCAGAGGCAAAATACGCCGTTCCAGGAGTTCGTTCTTTTAAATTTTCAGTGACGTCATCTCACTGTTATGCAAGTCGACTTTATGTTAAGTCAGTGTTATGACATAGATCCATATATAAATGTGTATATATGTATATATATATATATATATATATATATATATATATATATATATATATATATATAAATGCTAACAACTTCATACCTGCATTGAAAGTATTTTATCATTATAGCAAGATAACTGCAATGCTTGAAAGTATTTTATCATTATAGCAAGATAATTGCAATGCATTCGATATTATGTAACTTGTAATATGTTTTTACACTTCATGTGTTGGCTGTGTCCGAAGCGTGCTGGCTTAAGCATATATTGCAAATGCATTCAAAGTGCAAACCTGTTGAAAGAACTTAGCAGTATAGCAAGGAAATAGCTGCTGTCTTTTTACTCATACATTTTCGTAATTCCTGAACTATACTGGCCATGCGTAGATCCCATACGCCCACTTTATACCTGTATCGCTAGCTGTTATTGATCGTGCGGGTCAAGAATTTCTTACAACGCCAACCCCTGGATGCGCGCTGGCTAGCGAACCATAAGCACTTAAACCCATACTGAAGATATTTGTTAGTTTTAGCTAACAAACCTCTACTGAAAGCATTATTAGTTAAGCAAGATCAAAGTAAAGTCTCATAAACTAATGGAAGTTATCTGAAGAGTATTGGTTAAGCATACAATTTGTAATCTCTGCAGTAACTGGCCAAGCATATAGGCACATGCTAACTTTATACCTGTTTTACTTGCTAATATAACTGTATTGTTGTATTCATTGAACGTGCTGGTCTAATATTCTTATAACGCTATTCTCTGCACGTGTGCTGGTTAAGCGTATATTCACAAACACCTAGAAATTTCAAACCTATACTAAAGTATTTATTGGCCCTGCAAGAAAACAGTAAAAACAATTTATAATCTCTGACATAGACTGGCTAAGCGTGCACGCATACACTAACTTTATACCTATATTTCTGTATTTTTTGAATGTGCTGGTCTAATTATTTCTTACAACGCCAACCCCTGCACATGTGCTGGTTACACCAACTAATCTCAAAACTAAACTGAAAGTATATATTAGTTTTGCAAGAAAACAGTAAAATCTTACAGACTAATCATATTCTGCAATATCTGAATGACTGCTGCATACGTTTATAAACTATAAACCTGCACTCCACTTATTTAACATGAGATAAGAAAACAGAAATGTTTAGTACCTACTATTGTTTGATGGGATAATATTGAGTCAGTCTATGGAACACAGACCATCTAACTGTAGTTTGTTGAGCTCCTGAGGTTTGTTCACAAACGAGGGTCTCAATATAAAATTAACTCTGGTTTTCCTCTAGAAAGACTTTATACTGCATAAACTCATTAGCGAACAATCTAAAATTCAATTCCTTAAAATAGTAGCCTTTAGTGGATACACTACTTTCTCCACGCTACAATACCCCTAGTTATAGGAATAGCAGCATTAAAGTCACAGTGAAACCCCTAAGGCCCTTAACAAAAGGTGTCATGTTGTAATTTAATTTATTGCTACTTGCTGGTTTATTCTGTTTGTACTGTTGTACTTGTCTCTTACTGCAACTTAATTGAAACTAGAACAGTAATATATATCTGAAGCTTTGTTGCTCTGCACATTTATGATGTTTTTTAACTAATATTTATAAAGTGCAATGCTATTGTAGAGAGCCACTTGTAACAGATTTGCTTACTAAAATACAATTTTTTCTCTGCATTCTCTCCTGTTCTCCAGCTTCCTTGCCCTGCTCTCCCTCTGTGACTACGCCTGGTTTGGACGCCCACTCCTAAAATATTAAATAAAGCTCTGATGATACATCCCTTTTATGGGAATTGAACTAGCTTCTCCTAGAAGGAACGAAAGAAGTATGTGTAACTGCTGCTAAACCTCTGTAATACCATATTTATCTATAACCCTGCTAGGTTTTCAGTACACTCCCTTTCTAGGAAAGCCAGCAGCCAAACCCTTCTCAACTCTGTCCCCCCCCCCCCCATATTTCTAGCTCCCTTAGTTATACTAGTCCCCTTCTCTCCTCAACATTCTCAGCTCAAGGAATTTACTCTGGTGGAATCACAGGTGCACTTCTAGCTTTTGTCCACTAGATGGCATCCTCTCTCCACTACTCTTGACTTCCCACATCTCTCACTTTACTTGCTTTACTATTCTCTACAAATTCTAATTTCTTTTTTTCTCCCTCCTTTTTCAAACATCTTTGGCCATTCTATCCTTCTAAATCATTGTCCCCTGTACTTACCTTCTCCAACCAACATTCCACTGATAGGTTCTCGCTCTGCTCCTACCTTCCTTGGCTCTCCTCAAGCTCCCCTACCTTGCCCCCAATTCCCACCCGCCCCAGCACCTCTACATTAATACCTTCATAACCACACCCACTACACTACCTAGCCAATTAGTTTCCACATCTCTGTCAACACCCACTCTCTTACCCCACCCATAACAATCATCATTGAACACACCTACAAAACCTAACCTAGCCAATTAGTCTCCTTTCTCAATCAACACCCACTCCCAAACCCCACCAATACTCAAACATTACTCAAAATCTCCACTCCATCAGTATAATTAGAAACATAGCTACACCTCTATACATACAACACTCTTACACCTATAGTTTACTCAGCAACTGCATACCAACTCTCAAGAACCATCTTTAACTACTTCATCATTATGATCTCTAAACCTTCTACCTTCTCCACTCTGCTTTTACTTCTCCTCAACATATCCTACATTTACTACCTCATCCAGCCCAATCATATTAATCACTCACAATCCTTTCATGTAACCAACCATCTCAACTCACCTCCCTTAAACTCTCACACCATAATATCTCCTCACCGATATTATATAAGCAACCATATATTCTTCCCTTATAAACTTATCACCCTTCATAAACATTCTACCACCAGAGCAACTAACAAACCCCTCATCACCATAATAAAGCCTAACCCATATTCTAAACAGTCCAAATACCTCTCCAACCCAATCCTATATCTAATTACTACACTATTACCCAGAGATATTCACCCTAATCCTGGTCCCACCACCTCATCCACTACAGACAAGTCCATACTATTCAACTCCCCAAAGTATAGTGAACAAAATCCCAAACCTCCATGCCTGGCTCACACACAACAAACCAGACTTTCTATCCATCTCTGAAACTTGGTTAAAACCCTACATAAAAGACTCTGAGATAACACCACCCAACTACTCAATCATAAGAAAAGACAGAACCCATAAAAAAGGAGGTGGAGTAGCTCTCCTATACTCATCCTCCTTATCAGTTACTCCATATAACAAACCTATTCCCCAATTCAATAATGCTGAATTATTCTTAGCATTATTTCAGGTTAATATACACAAACACATATGCTTAGCCACCCTTTACAATCCCCCCGGTGATAATATTACTACACTCGAAGACATCCTGTTCTGGCTATCCACTAAAATTACTAATGAAGTAATAATCCTGGGAGACATGAATATCAATTGGTCCTCCATTCAATCTCCCACAAACCCTCTTAACATCAACCTTTATATCTTCTCACAGCTAATTAACTCCACAACCCACCCCTCAAAAAACCTATCCAGTGGCAGCATTTTAGACTGGATTTTAGTCTTTCACCCTCATTATTTCTCTGACAATGGTACACTTCCAGACCCTCTTAGCGACCACCTACCCACATTCACATACCGACTCCCTTCACCCATACACCAAACACATAATTATATTACTACTCGCAACCAAAAAAACTTCAACCCTAGAACCTTCTCAGACTCCTTAAAAGCTATAAATTGGAACATTCTAAAAACTCTACCTTTAGATAATGCCGTTGCCCACTTCAATTCAACCTTCTTAAACCTTCTTGACTACCATGCTCCTCTACGTACTAAGCGAATAAAAATCAAAACTGCCCCTTGGCTAAACAAAAGTACTCTAGTCACCATGCAATGCAGAAACAAAGTCTGGGCACTCTACCAGAAAAATAAGTCTCCCCTCATTCATAACGAATATAAAACACTTAGATATAAAGTCAAAAAGCTTATTATCACTGACCGACAAAATTACTTGTTCATACTCCAAAACACCAATAAAACAAACCCTCAGAAATTCTGGAAAGGAGTCGCCACCCTTATCAATCCTGGCAAAGTTGACCACCCCAGCCCAGACCCCAGTGCTCCCAACATAGATTTGGCCACACAGTTTAACTCTTTCTTCATAAATTCTATTTCTAAATTAACCTCAACATTCTCTGATAACACCACTCCTTCCATTTTACCCTCAACTTCCTCTACTAACACTTCTACCTGCACCCCTACTTCTACACTCTCTTCTTCTCCACTATCCCCATTCTCTAATACCCTCTCTACCCCTTCCTCTCCTTTTTCTTTCAAACCTATACCCATATCCACCATAAAAAAACTCCTTCAAAAACTTAAGCCATGCTCTAATGCCTCTGACAACATCCCATCATACTTTCTTAGCATAGCTGCAGAAGCCATTGCCTACCCCATTAGTATCCTAATAAACCGCTCTATCCAAGAAAGCATAGTACCCCAAATCTGGAAAAAGGCTTTCATCATACCCTTACATAAAGGTGGTGGTAATAACAATACAACTAATTTCCGACCCATCGCTGTCCTATCTCCCATTTCTAAACTCCTAGAAAAATGTATCCAACTACAACTCCTACCATATCTCGTAGACAATCACCTACTAACTCCAACACAGCATGGTTTTAGACCTGGTCATAGCACTATGACAGCCCTCCTCTCCTTCCTGGAAACTGTAAACAAAGCCTGAGACTCTGGTCATATTGTCTCTACCCTCCTACTTGACCTCTCTAAGGCCTTTGACACTATCTCTCACAAACTTCTTCTAACTAAACTCTCTCAGCTTAACCTATCTTCTTCTTCTCTGAACTGGTTCTCCAGTTACTTATCTAATAGATATCAATAAGTAAAATGGAAAAAGGCCACCTCTTCTTTCCTTGCTACCCCAACTGGAGTTCCTCAAGGTTCCATACTAGGTCCTCTCCTCTTTAATATATTCATAAATGACTTCCGCAGTTCTATTCCTTTCTCAAATATCATCCAATATGCAGATGATTCAACTAATATCTGTTCTGCCACATCCCTCCCCATGCTGCAAAAACTTACACAAGATGCATTCTCAATCACAGAACAATGGATGAAAAGAAATCACCTAGCACTAAATGCCTCTAAAACCAAATTAATGGTATTCACTCCCTCTAAAGTCACCTCTATCAATACAAACACTTTTTATATCACTAGTAATAACAACACATCTCTAGAACTGGTGTCTGAGACTAAATTACTTGGGGTCCAAATTGATAGTAAGCTTAAATTCAACTCCCACCTACAACTAAATATAAAAAAAAAAAACATCAAAAATTAGGCATGCTCTAGCGACAAAATAGTTACCTCACACCCTCCACCAAAATCACTCTCGCTACCTCATTTCTTATCCCCTCCCTTCTCTATGGAGCCCCACTCTTAACTAACCTACAATCTTCCCTTAAAACACAACTTTCCTCATGTTACAACAAAATCGCCAAATTCGCTACTAGCCACAAATCATCTAGCCACTACTGTTCTTCTCTCCACAAACTAAAATGGCTAGAACTTTCCAATCATCTCACCTACACTCAACTAACTCTAGCACATAAACTCATTTTCAACCCCCTACTATGTCCATCCCTTTCCTCTGCCTTTAAAATGCACCTACCCAACAGAGTACTAAGATCTAACAACCAAAATCTAATAGAATTGCATAAACCAACTCGTCCCCAGGTAAAAATCTCCTATCCTATGGCCTAGCACGTCTCTGGAACTCCCTACCCCCATCCATTCATATCATCTCTAACCACTTCACTTTCAAAAAATCTCTTCACTCTCACCTAATATCCCAGTGGGCATGCTCCTGTTCTCATCCATCATAATATAAATGGGCAAACTCTTTTTTCCCTCCCTTCTGCTAACTTCCTCTACTGCCTCTCCTAACTCATACTCTCTCTACTTGTTCTAACCAAACTTTTTATAAACTGTATTATGTGTCATACTTTCAAGCTTTGTCAAGATTTAGGACCTCTCAGTACTTATATAGAAATGTTTTCGTTACCAGTATTTTATCTTCTGAAACTTTCATCACCTGTCTGTACTACTTGAAACATTATGCTTTAAGCTGTATCACTTGAAAATATTGTAATATAACCTTGTAACCTTGTTTCTCAAGCCATACTACTTGAAATGTCTTGCTCTAATTTGTTCACTTGTAAACATTGTAATCTAATGTAAAACCTATTGTAACCTTCTTACTGGAGCTTTTCTCCCCAGGACTCCATCTTGGCCCAATGGACTATGCTGGTAAACCAACTGCAAATAAGCAAATAAATATATATATATATATATATATATATATATATATATATATATATATGGGTCTACTAATGCATGAAAAGATGCGATCCCCGACGGAAAACTCACCGACGCCAGATGACCGACAGGTAGTAAGTGCTTCGAGATTGTGGGATGTCGGGTTAGGCTGTGGGAAAGGTGAGTGTGTCGCGTGTCGGAGGTATGGTTCGGGTAAGGTAAGTGTGTGCTAGTGAGGAAGTGAGTTAGGGTTAGGGTGCAGGTAGGTGATGTGCGTTAGTGTCGGAGCTTGGGCTAGGGAGTTAGGGTTAGGGTGCAGGTAGGTGGGGTGGGTTAAGTGAGTTAGGGTTAGGTGCAGGTAGGTGAAGTGTGCGATAGTGTCGGACCTTAGGGTTAGGGTTTGGGTCAGGCTAGTGTGTATGCTATGTAGTGACGTTCTGTGTGTCGGTGTAATGGTGTTCGTGTAATGGTGTTCGGTGTTTTTGTCGGGTTTGTGTGATGTCGGTCATCTGGCGGGGAGTTTTTTTCCGGGGGGAATCGTTGTGTCGGTAATTAGTAGTAGACCCATATATATATATATATGTGTGTGTGTGTGTGTGTGTGTGTGTGTGTGTGTGTGTGTGTGTATATGGGTTTATGTCAGATGATCGAGTTTTCTGAAACTCGAAGTTCCGATACTCGAGACCATATGTTGAACTTTATGAAAACTCAAAGCATTTGTATGGAGATTGCGGTACAGTGGGAATCAGAGAATTTACCCTTTTCCTCACTGTTTTGCAATCTCAGAGTTGATATACTGTATATAATTAGCAGGGGTGGGGAGTGGTGGGATGCTGGCTTCCCTACATAAAGCATTGTTTCTTTTTCCAATTGTTTTGAGTTTCAACCATTTGTTGTCAATATACTGAGATCACACAAACTCTTGAGAAGAGGGAAAAAGTGATTTCACTTTCTTACTTTTCTCACAGTCTAACTGCCATAAGATGTTGGTGATCTTCCAGTGATAACATTGTGAGTATTAACACAGTGCTTTCCACTCCTCTGGTTAATGTGATTGTTTAACACATTTTACTAATGTAAAACCTTGCAGGGGTGCCACTATATTTAGTAGGAGCTAACTGTAATAAAATCAAGGGTATTCAGAAAAGTGTAGTGTTTATGCAAAGAGCTTATTAATGCAACATTCTATTGTTTTTGTATTTTTGTCTAGTTTCCTGAAATGTGACTTGTTATGCCATCTCAAGTAAATGTTTTTGCACTTAAATGGTTTGCTATGCATCTCAAATACATATCTAGTACATTTATTTTAGTGTTACTAGATAAAAATAACTGGTTCACGTTAATTAGCACTTTGCATAAGCACTGCAGTTTTCTGAATACCCACCCCCATGTGTCTGGAAATAATGTATTATTATTATTATTATTATTATTATTATTATTATTATTATTATTATTATTATTGTTATTTTAATCAATTGTATAGTTTACTGAAATCCTCAGTATGTCTGGAAATAATTTCTTTACTGCAAGAGTGTGTAGCATTTTATTTAGTTAAGTTTTGATAACAGGGCCCACGGAGAAAAGTCACACAGAAGAAATACAAAAGATAGGTACAAATTATGAACATCGGTTTAACAGGTTCAACATATATGTAGTTGTTTATAAATTAATAATGTAATGCACAGTATAAATACACAATGCAAGCTGCTCAACATGCAGATATGTTGCCAGAGTAAACAGGATTTTCAGACATTACCTTATGAGGTTCCTAACAAACTGCACTTTAGAAAGTTCAAGATAAAATGCTGGTGTATTATCAACATATTTATGAATGTACAGAGTGAAGAAGCAATGCAGAGAATGCAGAAATACTAAAAAGGAGTTCATGATTCTGAAGAAAATGTTCTTATATTTTCCTTTATTTTCCCCATAAAACTACAGAGAATTCAAAGACTTACTCCACATCTGTTGTTGCAGCATCCTTCGCGTCCTGTGGCCTGAATATGTATTGCCGGGAACAGAACCTGAGGAATACAAAACATGGACATATCTAGTCAGATCATTATTTTAACATATAACCAAGATTAGCATTGTGATGAGATTTCTTACAAAGTTCTGATGAATATTCAATGTTAAATAACTCAGTTCATTGTTTTAACATATGAGCAACATTAGTACTGTAATGAGATGTCTTACAATTTTCTGATGGATATTCTTGTACGAGGAGGCCAGTGTAAATTTTGTCACTCACACTATGTTTAGTACTTTGAGATCATCATCAACATGACCACAAGAAACATAATTGCAGGCCAATCACTTTGCATTACTCCGTGCCTCTTGTCTTTTTCTTACCATTGGTCTCAGCACCAGGTTAGAAGAGTGCCTTGTTTTATGGAGAAATTCTCTACTTTTGTGATTATTATTGCATTTTAACATTAGAAATTCTAAAACAATCACCAAACAAGTGGCAGTATAGTTTCATAGGTAAATATCAGGATAGTTGCCCTTGTGGGCTATTTTAAGCCTGGCCAGTTTCCCTTTTTGTGCTCAAAATAATCCAGCCCATTTGGTTATAGATTGGCCTTACCCATCCCATGGTCAATAATTATATATTGCCCCTAATGAGAATAACTGGAATCATACCAGAGATAATTTGAGGGAACCTTTGCATGGGATAAAGCATTTAGGAGCTGTATCTGTCCATTAGTAGTAGAGGTGGCAGTCCTGGGGTAAGCTTTCTGTTTCCCATCCATAGATATAAGTTGTGCTTGAAAATGGACCGGGATGAACTTTAATTTATGTGGATGGGTAGTCTGTTCCAGACAGCGGTATCTTCTGTGAAATATACCTGTCCCTTTTTAATTTCTCCAAATCTTTTGGGTTTACAATACTATGACGGGAATGAATCCCATTCATAAGTCAAAGTACGACTGAAGTTCATGAAATTAGTATTGCTTCAGTCTTTGATGTCAGCCAAATGTGCTCTTCACAGCACCCGCAATGTGCCCAGTAATGACTCCTTCTGCAATTCGTATGGAGTTACATGTATTGGTAGCATATCTAAATAAGATTTTAGACTCTTTTTTTATAAAATTCATTGCTCCTACTACTATTGGAACTATTTGGGTATCTTTCTTCCACATTGCTCTCATTTCTGCTTGCAAATCCTGATATTTTATAACTTTCTGTCTCTCTCTGCGCAGGACAATGTAGTCACTGGGTGTGGCGATTTCAGTGATCAATATTACTTTTGTCTTCTTTTCCTGGACCACTATATCCTGTTTTCTAGCATCTATCTTTTGAACTGTTGGTAATGGATGATCCCATGTGATACAGACTTCATCATTTTCTATGATGCTTTGTGGCTCATGTTTATATTGTTTTTCAGCCACTTCATCCCCATAATGTTTGCACAATTCCCATTGCAGTAGTCTTGCCACATTATTATGCCTTTCAGTATACAGTCCTTCTGCCATTAATATGTCACAATCAGCAACAAGGTGTGCAACAGTTTCCAATTCTGTTTTACAAAACCTGCATTTGTCTATTTCTCCCATATGTTCAATGGACTTTGTAAACCAACGTGTAAGTAGCCCACTATCTTGTGCTGCCAATATTAACCTTTCATCTCTAGGTTTGAATTCACCTCTCCTTAACCATTCCTGCATTAATTCCTGATCAGCATGTGGTTCTTCCATAAGTTTTCTATACTTGCAGCTATTTTTATGCTTTTTCCACATTTCTTGCCTTTTCATCTGATCCTTCACTTTATATTCTTTCTTTTGTTTTTTGGCACATTCAGTTTCTGCCTGTTTTTATCTTCTTCTGGTTTGTTTTCCATTCCTGCTTGATGCCGATATACTTCTGCTAAGTTAAGGGAAGTCATCTTAGATTTATTCTCCTCATGTTTCAAAACTTTCACTACATTTGGGTCTCGTGAGGTTAGCAGATATGTGTGGAGTCCCACGATTGCAGATCTATACATGTAATAAATTTCAAGGAGGCCCATTCTTCCTTCAGAAAAGGGAATATATAATCTTGGTATGCACTGTTTTTTATAAATCATTTGGTGAGCATGAAGCATCCTTCCTGTTTTAATATCTAATCTATTCAACACATTCTGGGGCCAATAAATCACCCCAAAACTGTAAGATAGGACAGGTAGAGCAAATTGGTTTATAGCTTGGATTTTGTTCCTAGATGTCAATGCTGTTTTCAGGATTAATTAAAGTCTTCTAAAATAATCCTTACTGAGTTTCATTCACATTTGTTCATGGTTTAATGTTGATCCTTCATCATTTCCCAAATATTTATACACTCCCTCTTGCTCAAGTTCTTTTATTCTTGTCCCAAACTAATGTTTTCTTGGTGCTGTAGCTTTCCTGCTTTAAAGGTTGCTTTTGTACATTTATCAAGACCAAATGACATTCTAATATCATCTGAAAAAGTTTTAACAACCTGCAGCTGTGTTTTCAGTTTCTCATCTGATGAGCTATACAGTTTTAAATCAACGACAAAGAGAAAATGAGAAGTCTTTACACTTTCTTGTTTTCTAGAAGCCAAATTATAGCCATGGCCTAAGCCATTAAGTAGACAGCTTAATGGGTTGAGGGCAAGGCAGAATAGCAATGGTGACAGAGAGTCACTCTGGAATATCCCCCTTTGAATTTTTAGCCCTGGAATAATAATTTGTCCTTTACCATGGCTTAATTGCAAAGTGGTCTGCCATTGTTTCATGGTCACTGTAATACAGTCGATCAGTGTAGTGTGTATCTTATACATTTTTAAGCAATCTTTTATCCATGAGTGTGGGATACTATCAAATTCTTTTTGTAGTCAATCAATGCCATACTTAGATTCTGCCCCTTTTTACAGTTCTCCAGTATGATTTTATTTAACAGCGAATGATCATTTGTTCGACGACTTTCTTTTATTGCTCTTTTGTTCTACTGCCATAATTGAATTTTCTTCTAAATGACTATAAACTTTGTCAGCATCAATTCCCATGTATAGATTATATGTTGTCGGAAGGCAAGTTATTGGTCTATAATTTTTGGGGTAGCTTGCATGTTCACTCTTAAGTAGGAGTATTGTTTTACCTGTTGTTAGCCAGATTGGTGTATGTTCGGGCTGCACATATAAATAGTTCTTACTCATGGCTAGGTCTTCATGCAAAGATGTGAATACTTTTAACCAAAAGTTGGGCACTGCACCTGGGCCTAGGTTTTTCCAATTAGATGCTTTTCTTAACTTTGTTTCAATCTCTCTGGCTGTTACTTCATCCCATTTCATATCCTGTAAACTTCTTATTTTTTCTTTTACTTTGTTTATCCATTTAGCATTTTTGTTGTGTTCCACAGGATCTTCATAGATACTTCTCCAAAATGCATGTATTTCTACTTTTTTGGTGGTCTTTCAATTCCTTTTACTTGTTTCCCAATTATCTATAAAACTTTCTTTGGTCATCACTAAATTGCTTATTTTGTACTTTTCTTTTATATTTACCTCTGTATCTTCTAAGTTTTTCCGCCTGTGCTGAAATTTTTTATTTATTTACGATAGTGCATGATAGATCCTGGTCTGTTCTAATACTGCGCACTGCTTTTACCACATCTAGCGTTCATAGTATTTTTGTTGATTGATTCCCTCTTCTATAGTCTTCTAACAGTAACACTTCTTGTCTTAATTGCTTTATATTATTCTCTGTCTGATACTTCCATGATGGTATTCAATTTCTCCCCTTCCTTTGCCTCACTACCCTGTGCTCTTGTGGTAGAACTTTATCAGTTATTAATTTAGCAACACAGTAATATATCCTGTTTACTTCTGTCATATTGCATGGAACTCTATGGACAGTCCTAATTACTGTGTTCATTTGTTTTATCAGACTTCTGGCTTTTGGGGTTTTATTAACCTTCTGCAGTCTATTTCTTTCATTGGTTTTAATATATCTATCCAAGTCCATTAAATCAAGCAACTCTTCCCTTATTTCATTTTCTTCCAGACTGAGGGCACATCCTTTGTTTTCCACTTCCTGCGGGCATTCTATAGAAAGTTCTATAGCATCTTCTTGTGGCACCTTCTCTTCAATTTCATCCTGTGCCATCCACTGCTCTGTCATATGGGAACTCACTGGCCTATCACTCCTCAACATTGACTGCATCAGAGATTCCACAGTCTCCTGTTCCTTCCCTTGCTGTCTAGCTTCAAGTGAACATTTATACTGGTTTCCTGTGGAAGGCTCCAAAATATTTTGATATGGCACCTGACCAATTGCTTCCTGCTCCACTGGTTTCCCCTTAATTTGGATATCCATTGCTCTGTCCTGTTGTGCTGTTTTCTGCCTTAGATTTTCTACACTGAATCCTTCACTTTGCAGGTGCTCCATAACCTCAGTTTCTATTTCTTTAACTTCTCCATTACTAATCACCTTTTCTACTTTTCCTCTTTGTCTTCTTATTTTTTGTAATGTAAAGTTTTTCATGTCTGGATTCCTTTGCTTGTATTTCTCTTCAAATATCTTGCATTGGTTAGTTTTAATATTACCCCATGTCCATATTTCTTCTTCAGATGTCTCCTGATCTTCCTGCTTCTCCTTAGAAACTCCATAACTAAAAGTTCTATTCCTTTAACTTCTGCTTTACTAATCTTCTTTTCTACATTCCATCTTTGTAATATTATTTTTTATTATGAAATGTTCCATATCTGGATGACTTTGCCTATATTTCTCTTCGAACATCTTTGGGGCTGTCTTCTTTATATTGATTAATTTGGTTTTCTCCTTTGCATAAATATTGCACCATATCAGATCTCTCTTTCTTTCCCATGCCCATATTTCTTTATACTTTTCAAAAATCTTTAGGTTTTGTTGTTTACATTTTCACACCTCCTCAGATGCTTCTTTTTCCAAACAGATCAAAGTTTCTTGATCTATATACTGTTTTTCAAAAATCTGTTGTATTAATGAACGCAAATTTTTATTTGAAGCTTCTGACAGTTTTTGTTGTGAAAGTATTTTTCTTTCTTCTAATTTATCTCTTAACCTCTTTGTATATCCTCTGTCTGGTAGTTCTGGGCTTTTTGCATAATAGTAACAATACATAATTTCTTTCTTATCCTCAATAGTCTGCTCTATTGTCTTTATGGCTCTTCTTTGGCCTATCAGTTTTTGTGATTTTACAACAGGGGCATCCTCCCCCTGGGTCTGGCCTGGCCCCATTGTAGGAATGTTTCTGGATTTTGAGGATTTTACACTGTCATTTTTTCCAGTCCTGGCACAAGTGTGCTTGCCAGGATTGGACACGTTTTTAGCATGGGACTTGCGTACCCAGCTATCTTTTTTTTTTGTTGTTTTTGACTTACTTCTGCCCATGATATATGCTATATAAATACAGTCTATATATCAGTGTCACCTTGGTGAGATTTTGCGAAAAACAGGGTCCACCTTGCAAAGGTACTCACCAGGACCTGAGGATGAATTCAACTTCAGCACTACTACTCTCCTTTGCTTGCTGACTTTTCATGTCTCCATTAGGACCCCTCCTCTCTCCATTAGGACCTCATCATCTCTCCATTAGGACCCTCCAAACTGTACTGTTGATGTTGCAGAAGAGATTTAGATGCCTAGACTGAGTATCTCTGATGCCATTTGACTTGCTGATCTTTAGTAAATCCATCAGTAATGGCTCAGAGGATGTCTTCAATGCCAGACACAGGTCACTTCTTAGCAGTCTGTAGGATACCGAGTATAGTGACAGGCCTTTCAGTCAGTCCATGTAGGACATGCTGTTTAGGCCTTGTATCATTTTAGTAAGGTATTTCTGTGGACATTCCAGTTGTTGTACATGTCTTGAGAGATACATGCCAAAGGGGGCCATTATAGTCATTGACTGGTCCAATTAAGTCTGAGTAAAGGGGGATAATGACATCCCCTAGATCTAGGCACACCCCTTTGTTTATAAACTGTGCAATATAGAAGGAATTTCTTACAACAATAGGCACCTGTTTGTCAAAAGGGTTTACTATCATAATTTCGAAAATAAAAAAAAAAGTGTACTTATTATCAAAGTGTTTCGCCGAAGTACACAATTCCAAACGTTCTTAATGTCAAAAAACAGCTGTTAATGTCGAAAATGTCGCTCGCAACATTTTCAACACTTAACAGCAATCCCACCCTTCCCTTAACTCCCTAACTAGCTAGCCTAAGATCACATTCATGCAGGGGGGCAAGCCCCCCTGCACCCCCCACACCCCCAACTTAATATTCCAACTCCGAGATCGCACTACAGTGAGGAAAGGGATGTATTTCCCTAACCGCACTGTACCACGATCCCTTTACATGAGCGAAGATTATAATTGTGAATGCACAGTCCATTTGCAATTATACCGTTCGCTCACGTAACCTGTCGAAATATGAAGTATTCGAACATCTGTTGTTCGAATACTTCATAGCCATGCAATTGTACATCAAAAATTTAATGGTAAACCGGTCAAAAGTTAGGTCACTGTCCACATAAGTTCCCAAATCCTGGACAATTGGGTCAAGTCATAGGGGGGTATTGTCAATATTGTAGCTTCCTGGGGTAGATGACTTCCCAAAGGATACAATAATGCATTTTTTGCCATTTAGTTTCACACCATGATTTTGGCCCCAGTTATTTATTTGGGACAAACCTTCCTGCAGGATGGCTAAGTCATTTGGGGGTTCAATGACTGCTCATAGCTTGCAATCATCTGCAAACTCAGTCAGCTAGAGCCCTTTAGTTTTGGCTATTAGTTCAGAAAACTATATGCAGAACAGGAGAGTTCTCACCACAGAACCCTGAGATACCCCAGTAGTGAGTGTATGACGTGTTAAGGAATAAACAACACTGAGATGGAATTCCCTGATACAGGAAAGGCTTACAGTGTTAAACTTTTTCAGAGAAATTCTCTAACCCACAAGGTGACCTTACTGTACAATTATATCAATAAATAAAATGTACAGACTCCAAATCTCACATATGCTGGAACTACATAGCATCTGTCTGCAGAATGTAAATGGGTCTACTGAGTATAGTAAGGCCAGTGTACGGCATTATGTGTCCTGTGCACTTTAGCTAGTAAGAAAAAACAGGAAAGCAGCAACTTCAAAATGACTTACAATATTACTTTCATATTAATAAGTAAAACTGCTGCACGTTCTAAAAATGACACTCAATGCATTTTCGTAAAATTGCTGGTGCTTAAAAAACACAATTAAAATAAAATAATGTTGTTTTTCGGCTTTTCCCGGTTAGGGGTTGCCACAGCGGAACTCCGGTCTGCTAATGATTGGCAGTAGATTTTCACGAATGCCGAGGTGCCAGCTCGACGTCCAACCTTCAACAAAGGCACACCCATTTACGCATGTCTTTCGAACACCCACCCAACCATGGGAAGGACATGCAGATTCCACACAGAAGGCACTCCCCCGAGAATCGAATGGGAGAACCTCTTGCTGTGAGGCAACAATGCTGCCGCTGCACCACCGCGGAAGTTAATTAAAATAAAATAATAATGTTTAAATAAGAATTTTGAATTGTTGATGTTGGCCAGATCATGGGATGTATTACTGCTATGTGATGAAATTTCAGAAGATGGTGAGGTCAGTCTAGTGGCACAAAAGCTGAAAACCTCTGAAAACCTGCTCATAACTTTGTTGGAAAGGTATGTTTCCATGACTGTACATTTAAACAAGGTTGTCAAAAACAGAAAGGCACTCAAACATTGGGCAGAGAGAAAAAACAGATATGAAACAGCAGGGGAACAAACAATTGTGATGACAGGTCATTCCGAAATAACAGAAAAGGGAGAGAAGGAAGTAGAGAACAGATCTATGTAAGGGGAGCATAAACAGGAAGTCAGATATGACAAGAAATACCACTGAATGAAGAGGTGGGGGAACAGGTGAGAACTTGATGGTTAATATAGATGAATCTAGGGTTGTTATGGATCAGTAAAGTGTATCAGCCCCCTTCCAGACATAGCAAGGAAGAAAGACTGAAAGACTAGTGGACTAAATAATGGAATAAAGCAGTAGGAGGCAGAGGACTCGAATTATGGATGATGTGACTCCAGAAGCAGCAGACAGAGAGGAAATCCAGGATAGAGGCAATAGGAAGTGATTCAAGTCTTCATCTCCAAGAGGTCTAGCCAAGTGGTTTGAAACTGTACCATTAAGAACAGGATTCTGAAACTTGTAATAACCAAGGCTGAGGAGTAAAGGCTGTGTAAAACAGTGTGATAATGTTAAGGACAGGATTCTGAAACGTGTAATAACCAAGGCTGAGGAGTAAGGGCTGTGTAAAACAGTGTGATAATGTTAAGGACAAGATTCTGAAATGTGTAATAACCAAGGCTGAGGAGTAAGGGCTGTGTAAAACAGTGTGATAATGTTAAGGACAGGATTCTGAAACGTGTAATAACCAAGGCTGAGGAGTAAGGGCTGTGTAAAACAGTGTGATAATGTTAAGGACAGGATTCTGAAACGTGTAATAACCAAGGCTGAAGAGTAAGGGCTGTGTAAAACAGTGTGATAATGTTAAGGACAGGATTCTGAAACGTGTAATAACCAAGGCTGAGGAGTAAGGGCTGTGTAAAACAGTGTGATAATGTGATAATTAGCCTGTAATGATCACATCACTTTATGGTTTACAGAGAGATGAGATAAAAATGTAAAAGCAACACTGACATTTATGTTTAGCTAGGGAATAGATCCAAACATAAGTTAAAAGTCTGCAGCAAACTGAGCTGAAAACAGACTATAGGAATAGCTCTGGAGAAGGGCTTGCGTAAGAAACAAAAATGGAACGAGAAGACAGTGAATATGGCTGCATAGGAACATCATTAGAGCAAAAGCCATATTATACAAAAAGTAAAAACAATGGGGTGGAAAAGTATGAATAGTATAATGAAACAAACAGAAATGCTGAACATTAGGACAGTCCAGGGACAGGCAGAGAGAGAGAGGAGAGAGATAATTTGTTGCCTAAGGAAGGATAAGGCTCAGAGACCAGGTGGGCTCCTTCTAGGGCCCTCAGAAATCAATCTAGCATACCTCTCAGCTGTCCTGATTTTGCAGAATGTTCTTGACTATAAAGCATATTTTGCCTTCTACTTCATAAAATGTTTGACCCCCTATTAAATCAGCAAGGATTACAGTCAATAATGCCAGTTATCTGAGTTTTATACTTATTATTATTGAAAAAATGTATGTTGTCTTTCTGGCCCATTCCCTTGGCTGTGATTTTGCTAGATAATAGGTAGGGACAGTGGGAATCTCATTCATCCATTCATGCATGTCACTAATTAGATGACGAGGCATATGACTACCTTAAGAGAGTCATAGTTACTCCTGCCTTTTACCCACACTTCATTGAATTTCTTCACTTTGACATTCAGAGCACAGGGCAGAAATCACATTGTGTCAGCACCCATCTCGGGCTATCTCGATACTTTGTTTTAACTAAACAGTCAGATTCCTCCGGTCCACACCAGTTTTAAGTCAGCTACTAGCTGCCGGACAATGCGGGACACCATTTGGGACCGGCGCCGATCACAGCTGGGGTGATCCACAGGATGGGCCCGGTACACATCCAGAGTCACCGCCATTGTCCTCCTGCACCCCCAAGGGGGCATGGTGAGGGGGCGATGCCTCGTCCAGCCACAGCATGTGCCCAGCCCTGCTTCACGCCTGAGCCTGACTGACCCAGCCCTTAGAGCCAATCTTTATCCCGAAGTTAAGGATCTGGCTTGCCAACTTCCCTTACCTACATTGTTGTAAAATGCCAGAGGCCGTTCACCTTGGAGACCTGCTGCATATATGAGAACATCCCGGCATGAGACTTGCACCCTTTCCCCCCAATTTTCAAGGGCCAGCGAGAGCTCACTTGCCGCCGCTGGAACCACAATGCTTTCCAGATTCTATTAACCTCTTACTGAATTAAAATAATATTTAAAAATTGTCCCATATTTTGGGTTTTTGTGTCCTGATTATTTTTACTTTTGTCCAAGACATTTAACCAGAGAAGTTGAGATCTGTCCTGGACATTGTGGTGGTGGTACTGGTGAATCCCCTGATGGAGGTCTTTACCAGATAATTGGCTGCTGTGGAAGTGTCTGACAGCTAGAAGATGTCAAGTGTGGAATCCTCATACAAGGAGTGGTGGAGTAGAAAACATCCAGGGAACTACAAGCTGTTAGCTTAGTGGTAATAGAAAGAAAAGTCAAGGAAAGAACCCAGAGGGAAAGGCTGGTTGCATTATTAAAACTCACAGCCTTCAAGACAGCAACCAACAGAAGCTGCTGCTTCACCAGCAGCTAAGCTTTAGTTTTGCACAGATGGCTGCTTGGAAAATTCCTGGAAGTAGGACTATTTCTAAGGAACTAATTTCCTCATGGTTTAGTCATGAAACATAGACAATGTGTGGTACAAGGAATGATGTCACTTGAATGATGTGAATAACAGACATGATTAGGGAATTACACAACATCCAGTTTCTGTCTCTGGGTTCATTCCAGACAAAACTGAGGAAACAGATAACAGGTTTAACCTCTCTGATTATCTCATGAAGGTGGTTGCAGCAACAGAGATGACCTAAAGAGTCTAAAAAAGCAGAGTAGTGGGCAAAAAGATGACAGCCATGGTTTAATGCAGACACATGAAACATGTTAAGCCACAATGACCTTTGTGTAAAGTATCATCTGTGGAAAATAGGTCTACTTGATGGATGGTGGAGATGAAATCTACAGAGGCATTGTACAGGGCATGGAAAAGATGAAGAAAGGGTGACAGTAGGGATGGAGGGGAGGCAGAATGTTAAGTTCACTCAAAGGACAGATCTTGTAGGTTAATCGCCTCCTGCCATCAACCAAATGTAAAATGCAGCAGATACAGAACTTATTAGAAACAAGTACAGAGGTTTTCTCCTCAGATCTCCACTGAAAAAGGCCTTTGGCTCAGCAGGACTAACCTAGTTAACAAATGATAAATAAATAAATCAATCAAATACATAAATAAATAACACACTGCCCAACTTTGGTTCTCAGCAACAGTATTGTTTGTTGCAATGCTCCATGAAAATGTCATTATATTAACCGCGTAAATCATAAATCAGCTGTAGCTTTCATTCTAGGTTAATCACTGTTGTTTTTATTGTAAGGAGATACTGCTCCAACCAAGTAATAAAAATAGATGTCTAAACTACTTTTAAAATAAATAATTAGTACCATGTGTGGCCTAGATACACATAACTTGTTTTAACAGTGACAGCAACACAAATGAATTGTGTATGTAGTCTTTCTGGTAAGCACTTTTCCAGTGATTGCCTGACTCAAAACAATGTGCCACAAACACCATATACATCCAGCTTCCTTATACAAATGTTTTAAGTAAGGCTATTTAAGGAGATCCTGGTTCTTACATGAATAAATCCTCAGTCAAATACTAAAACTGCCTGACTTGTATCACAGCTGTTCATTTATGTTTGCAAATATGTTTTTGTCAGCAGTAAGCATTATTAATCTCAGCCATAAAATACATTACAGGTAGTTTAATAATGGTAATTGAAATACACATAACTGAGCATATGCCCAAAACACAAATGGGTATTAAGAGATTTAGTTAGTGATACACAATGCATGTCTACCAGTTCTTATGGTTCAGATAATACTTACGTCCGAAGCTTATGTAACAACACCGATTCTGAAATAAGAACCTTGAAGGGTATCTGTGAATTCTGACTACTGCAACATAGAACACAAATGTACATAACTAATGGGACTCCCTCCACAAAACGGCCGCCCACGCATGGGTCTCCCACGAGAAATGGCTAGTCCCATGAGAGTAGCAGGCTGGAGCCTCTTTCCTGCCGGCGATGCAGTCCGGTGACCTTTTGGTTTGTGCAGTCATCACCGCACAGACCTCTGGGCTGGAAGGGCAGAGTTTCCTGCCTTTCCTATCCGGACTGCCTAACAGAGCAGTCTGGAGCTCTGGAATGAGCACGCATGCGTGCATGGAGTTCTCAGGAACCACGCACGCATGTGTGGAGTCCGTGATTTTTTTTTTTTTAATTTTATTTTTCAAAAAGTTTATTGTACAGGTGGGGGGGGCTGCAGTCCTATAGCACAAGCTGCCCTGCTAAAATGAAAACCATAAAAAACTTTTCATACCAAAATTCAGCATAGACTGCTTAACAGTTATAACCATGCAGAGAAAATGGGCTAAGGAATTATTTTGAAATGCTGTTTTCAAGTGTGTATTATAACATCTGTTCAAGTTCATGATTACTCAAACATCTTTACAATGTCTCTTTTGCATACATTTGAGTAGCAGAAGTAATATTTTACACCACGTTAACTCCAGATATAACTTGCTTTTGTAGCAGCTAGTTGGTTGGAAGTTTGTCAGACTCACTATGACTGCTGGGGAACATAGTAAAGAATCACAAGGTATAAGAAGCGTCTGCTTTCAATTTTACATCATATTCAAATGTCAGTTTGCATATGGCCTATAATACATATATTTGTCCATAAAGGGTCACAACAGACATAACCAGGAAGGTCACTGTAATGGGTCAGTATGTTGCTAAATGTCATAATAAATTTCACAAGCTGCAGATTAACCTTTGCAAAGAAAGAAATATCTTGCTGTCAGAGGAAAGAAAAAGCTGCTTGTTTTTCGCAAGGAAAAACAGTATCAGCAACAAGTGATTGTAAAGACTGCTACTACAGAACAGACCAACATATTGTAATGTAAGAAGCAAATCTGTGACTGATGAAGGACTGGACTACAATAACCTGTTGCATGCTCATTGATTGTTCCAGTTTTATCCATGCTTTACCCTTTGTACAAAAAATGCTTTCATTTACATTACTTTAAATGTCAGTTTGTGCCTGTTGTGTATGACCTAAAGTTTAACAATACATCCGCCTGGAAAACTTTAAAATGATGCAGCGGGGACAGTCCATAGCAACATACTATCTTCACTGGACTTCTTAAGGACATTGAGACATTGGCATGCCTGCCTGGGCATGTAGTGAATGTTAAGGGATATCTCAATTATGTTAGAAGACTGAAGCAATTAAGACACTGCAATTGTTCAAATTACATAAAACAGTCCTCCCACTTTGCTTTGCAGCAGGATGTGGTACTGGTTGTCACAGCAAGTATGACAAAAACATATCTACTTAGAAAACTCCCCCTTCAACTTTTATGGTACGAGACCATTAATTCAAAATGTTGCTTTTCAGTCAATGACTAAGAGGGCAGGGTCATATACTGAGGAGGGGATACAGTTCCTTTGAAGCTGGAGGCAAATGAGAATCATACCTGCTGACAGTCATTTCTGAAGTAAAGACAAAGCATGACATAAATCATAACTTCAAAAACAATTATAAAAGTAAAAGTGATTTATTATATGACAATGGAGCAACACAAGTCAGGTAAATTATAAAAGGAAAAACAAGATACACAGAGCTGTACAGCACAGTTTGACAGTCACTGGCAGCTTTCTCATTTAATAAACTCAAATCCTTCCAGATAAATTGACATTTTAATACAGGTGTAGATTATAGCAATAACCCATGCCTGGGTGTGGGTAATGCTAAATTTACCCACGGTTGGCGTGGTTTGGTCCCGAGGCAAGCCCAGGGACCAAACAAAGCCAACCGTGGTAAATTTAGCATTACCCACACCCAGAAGTGGTTATTGCTATTATATGACATTATTTAAGAAAAGAAACTATTACTTTTCTTAAATAATGGCGGAGTATAATGCCTGTTTACTGCCCCCCCGCAGATGGCTGGCATCCGCGGCAGTTCTGATGTACTGCGCCTGCGCGGTACATCAGAGTTGAGCAAAAGCAGCGGAGAAAGCAAGATCTCCGTTGCTTTTTAGTGTTCGCTATGTTAAATGAGTTTAACATAGCGAGACAGTTTTAAAATAAGCAACGGACATCTCCGTTGCTTATTTTAAAACTGTCTCGCCATGTTAAACTCATTTAACATAGCGAACACTAAAAAAAGCAACGGAGATCTTGCTTTCTCCGTTGTTTTAAACTGCTCGCTATGTTAAATGGGTTTAACATAGCGAGACAGCTTTAAAATAAGCAACGGAGATCTCCGTTGCTTATTTTAAAGCTGTCTCGCCATGTTAAACCCATTTAACATAGCGAGACAGTTTTAAAAATCGAGTTATACTAATGGAAAAAGTCCGGGCGACGGACCTTTTCCATTAGTATAACTCGATTTACAACGGGACGCTGGCCAATCAGCGCACGCTTTAGATCATGGTATAATATAGTACCACGCCTGGGTGTGGGTAATGCTGGATTTACCCACGGTTGGCGTGGTTTGATCCCAAGGGCGAAGCCCGAGGGACCAAACAAAGACAACCATGGGTAAATCCAGCATTACCCACACCCAGGCGTGGGTTATTGCTATTATACCATGGTGTTAGTTTGCTTTGTATTATATTTGTATTGTTGTTATTTAGGTTTTTGTTAGCTTTTTTTGTATTCTTCCACTTTTTGTGAGATAAAATAGTCCACACTTTCAGTTTGTTTTCATTTTATTATTGTTTTTGAAGGGATGTAATCAAAAGGGTAGGTGATGCTTGTTATAAAATAGTTTAAGCAGTGTAGAGGTTTATAACGTGTAGTTATGTTTTACTAGTTATGGGTATGTTGAAATGTGGTGTAGTGTTAATTTGTATTAATTTTTTTAAAATATGTACTTTTAGTAATTGGTCACTAGATGGTGGTGTTGTATGTGGTTTTAGAAGATGTATGCTGATGTGGATGTTGGTATGGTGTGTGTTTTTCACTTTGCGAGGGATGTGTGGTGTGTTTTTAGTATGTATATTTTTGGAGTTGTGTGTGTATAGGTATTGTAGGGAATATAGGTGAGTGAATGGTTTTATAAGAATGCTTGGTTTTGTTGGGTTATAACTGGTGGTTATGTAGTGTGTGTGTGGTGTATTTGCGACTGTATGAGTTTTGATTTTGTTTGTGTTCGAGGTGAGGGAATGAGAAATATTATATGGGTAATGGTTAATTTTGTGTGTTTTACTTGAATTGTTGTGTGTTTTTTGTTTTTACGTTTACTGTACGTTAATGTTTGCTTGCTGTCGCCGCAGCACGATATTTACTGACCGGACTTGTTTCCTTGTTTGTCGTACGATTTAGTATGTGCACGCTGGTTGAATTAGCCAATCAGCGTGCACGTTTCTCGTCTTTTCCGATGTTCGCATGGTATAATATACTTTAAAAACCACATTTTTTTTGTTCTGGTCTGTGAGTACAGTGTTTTATCTGCTACAAGTCGTATACATATACTGGCCACAAGCCACACAAGTGTACTAGAATTCATTTCATTTCTTTAAGCAAACTTTTTTCATTTATTTGTTTTGGGAGATAAAGCAGTACACTCACAACAAAGAGTAATCCACAATGCTTCTGGAGAAATTAGCCTCTTTACTGCAGGTGCATTTTGTTTTATCAGCCGCAACACATACTGCCATGTACTACCCACAATTCCTCTAGCTTTAATTCCATTTTATAATTTATGTTAAGTACCACATAGATCAGAATAGTCACAGCCAGCATCAGAAAAACAAAAATCTGGGTCACAGCCAGCATCAGAAAAACAAAAATCTGGATAACTGTATTGTTGCTCAGTGCTGGATTTAGTTTCCAGTGAGTTTGCAGTTGTACCTTAGAATAGCATTCGTCCAATAAATTGTGTCATATGCAAGGATAAACACATAGCAGTGTTACAGGAGTGAGCATAGACTAACAGAGAACAGGTAAGTCTGTCATTCCAATATCCAGTTAAAGAAGTACGTATGCAATAAATATGGACAAATAAATACATGCGTACATGCATGCTCACATAAGCAGGCATACACGCACACATGCACAGACATACACACAATCCCTTAAAATGACTTTCAGACGCACACCTTATAATGCTTGCGCATTCCTTTCCCAGTAGCCAGAAAATTACATGCTCGCATTCTTTCCTCAGTTTACCATACTTTTAAAATATTTACACATATTATTCAATATAGATCCAGCTGACTCACTACAACCTACCCCGGAAAAACTACTGCCCTCCACTTTCTCATTCAGTCTCTGGTCATTAAAAAGATTCCTAAGATCCAAATGAACATCCACTTTCTCATAAACATTGCATCATATGAACTACTCGCCTCTACAGAGGCATCATTATTTGAGAGATATGGAATAACATCGTAACCCCATTCAAAATATGAATATTATAATTGTTTTTTCTCATGCTTTTAAACTGCATGTAAAATGTCCACATACCTTAGCAAAGTACTACTCTTAGGGCATACAAGAAAAAAATATCCCTGGTGTGCAGGACAGTATATGTCCTGCTGTCAACTGTAATACTCCAAATCGTTTCCATTTCCCAACCCACCACTGGAGGAATGGAGGAAAAGCAGTGGGAGCAGATATAGAGCAGCCGATGGTCATCTGGAGGGTATGCAGAACCCCCCCAAAAAAATATGGGAGATGATGGTGTCCACCTGCAATACTACCAAGTCAATGCCGAGTCAGAGTACGGATGAAAAGGCTAAATGCTTTCATGCCCCTCCAAGTGAAAGAGAAAAAGAGAATTCCTAATATTGACATGGACATTTCTATTGAAGGTGTAAACTCAGTAAAGACAGTCCTAGCGGTCTCAGTGACAACATGGGTAAGTAATAATCAGGAGTACTACCTGCAACTATTACGTGATATGGGGATAGCATACAAAATCCACTGATGTACAAAGTGAACTGTCATGCTACCTTCCCAATGTTTACCCCATGGGGAAACAAACGACAACAGAAAGGCCATAGGTAGGGAAAGCAAAGGAAAAGGTAAGTAAAGAGACTGAACAGATGACAGGTAGCAAGAAAAATCATGCAAATTATTTTAATAAAGAAAATAAAACCAGCAACAGTAATACTGACCCTAGAATCTGAAAACACAGAATAACCCCTCATACTAGCAACACTCATCTGCAAATGTAGGAATCAATTTAAGCACAAATAATCAGAAGGAAAAACTTGTGGAACCATTTCCCCCAACTAGGGAAATGATCATTTAACAAGCTGCCCTGCCCTCCTTGCTAAATATGTGCTAACCCTAACCCTGCCCCTAATTCTGGACCTTACCCTGGAAAACCCTTTTTGTAACATTAGTACTGCACAACAATGGCTCAGCCACACTTATACACACACGCAGACCCACAAACATCATGCTCACTAACACACATGTACAACACTAAATCTATCCCCTTACCTAAGCTTAACCTTCCAACACTCGCACAAAGATACTCTAATTCTTAACACCAGTCCACTTACCTGTATCAATAAAATGACCTGTCATCTAAGTGAACTGCCAGTAAAATGAACTGCTGATATTCTGATACTAAAGAGTTAGCATACTGAACTCTCAATCTAATAAACTCCAACTATATATACATGAGATTGTTTGAATAACATTCATCTCACCATAATAGAATATAACTAAAGTGATTGCAAAAGTAACCCTATTGTTTACTTTTACAATCACCAAAAATAATAAAGAAACTACTTTTATGCAGTGAGATTTTCCCTGACACTCCCTGGCATGGGGACTCTGCCCCCACATCCCTGGAACTTAAATAAACTAACTCCATGGTTGCACAACAGAAAAAAAGGAAAACTCCTATATTATGTTGTGGTGAGTCTCCTGACATTTGACCAACTGTAACACTGATGAATTTTCCTTACATTTCAAATCAATGGATCTGATCATGTACAGTGGTGCAGTGGTTAGTATTGTCACCTCTCAGCAAGAGGTTCTCTGGTTCAGTTCTTAGCTGGGGTGCCTTCTGTGTGAGATCTGCATGTCCTCCCTGCAGTCAGGTGGGTTTCTTCCGGGTGCTCTGATTTCCTCCCACATTCAAAAGACATGCAGTAGGTGGATTGGACACTCTAAATTGGCTGTAGGTGTAAGTGTGTGTGCAAGTGATTGGTGCACATGAACTACTGTGGCAGGCTAGTCACCTGGTGGTGTAAACTTTGGCTCAAGATGTTTATTACTGTTGAAGTGACACCCCAATCCCATGTGCAAAATGGGAAAAGGGGTTGAGGATGGATGGATGGATCTGCTCCTGTACATCTCCACGATAATTGTCATTGTTAGTCTTCGGCTTGCAATATCATCAAATCATTTCTCTTCATTCAGAATCCTGTACCCCACAACCAGTCTTTCACAATACCTGAAAAGTTCTGCAAGCATCTCTCAGCTGTATACATTATTTTGTGACATTGCTCACCCCATCTCTATACTTCTAATATAAACATTATGATAGCCATGGACATAATTGTCTCAAAATTTGTTTTACACCCCACCTCTTAACAACAGTATTAACATTTTTTACCCTACCTAGTTCCTTCCCTCACCTCCATTTATTTGAATTTCTAAGCACTAATCACATGATCTATTATCTATCTGATGTATAAATGTTAATGTATAATATCTTTTCATGTATATTACTGAATGTCTGTTTAAAAATGTTTCCGATATGTTGAGTTTTTCTCCCCAGATATCTGCTGAAAAGGGTTTTTTGACTAAATCCAGTCACATAAACCTGGTAAATAAATAAATAAAAGTAAAATAATATAAATTTCAGCATGCAATCAATGTACGCAATAATCAAGCATATAACACACACACACACACACACACACACACACACACACACACACACACACACACACACACACATATAAACATTTTATTTATTGCTTTTATTGACCAGGAATGTTCAACTGGAAGATCCATTTTCACTGCAGAACCACAGAGAAAAGTTTCAAAAGATATAAGCAAATAACAATTAAAATAATATTCACAACAATAACTAAAACCCACCCAGAGGAGACTTGTCAGTCAATGAAAAGTCTCTTGTTGAATTTAATCTTCGTGATCCTGACTCCCCAAAATGAGTAGCCCTGGACTGCTTCTCCTATTGTGGACATCACTATGCAATTACAATGCATGCTAACATTTTTTCCTCCATTGCAGACTATTTCTCTTTTCTCCATGGATATGTACCTGTAAGATTGTACAGGTGTGAGGGGAAAAACCCTTAGAGTGAGGTTATAAAGAGGCTTGTCACCTGCAATAAAAAAAAGAAAATATTTTTGCTGTTTTTTTCACCTGCAGTTTAAGTTATCTAGTATGCAGTGAGCAGACTATGCCTCTACATCTCATACAGGGTCCTTTGAGATACAGCAAACAAAAGTATAGGGAGGTCAAAAACAACATTTACCCAGGAAATCATTAAAGTTCAAAAGGCCCACCCAGTATACAGGCCTATCTGATATTCAGAACCATTCTAGCTGTGACCTATGCTCAAGACCTCATTACTGGCTGATTTGCATGTTTCTTGAATTGCAGTTGTTGCAGAAATGTGTAGATGATGGATCATCTGCACTTCATGGTGGGTCTATATTAGAACACCGAACATTCAAAATGTCGAGTGTTCTAATATCGAACCCTAGCAATCGAAAAAAAAACATTGAACATTCGGAACAGCAAATTTATTCCTAGGGAAACAATTTGCTGTTCCAAAACACATACACACAACACAAGCACACCAAACAAACAGCAATCCATACACATACATCTAAACTCTAACACCTAACCCTACACTAAACTATACAAACACCACTAACAATCCACTTACCTTAACCCAAACCCTAACCCTAAGGTCCGTCACTATCGCACACTCATCTCACCCGCACCCTAACCCTAACTCACCTAACCCACCCTAACCCACACGTCCACACAATCACACAATTACCTGAACACGACCCGTAACTTTCCACCAGAGTGCTGAAAATACCGAAGCAACAGAAACAGCCAACTGAATTCTTTCTCTAGGAAAGAATTTGATTTCCTGTTACTTTGATATTTTCAGCATTTGCTGAAAATGGGTCAATATTAGAACATCCGACATTTCAAATGTTCAGTGTTCTAATATAGACCCTTCATGGTAGTAACCTACTACTCATGTAGGCAGTGGCATCCCCCCTCCAGTCAATCTGTCCCACACATGTACACAAATATGAACACACACACACACACACATACACACACACACACACACACACACACACACACACACACACACACACACACACACACACACACACACACACCACAGTCATTGTATCTGTCTCTACCCTATCTACCCTCCCATGGTTCCCCCACCCTCATAGTACTTTATTGCAATTACACACGCCTTTATTAGGTCCTTTTGGTCTACTGTATCGCTCACTCCCAATCCTTGGTACAATGTCAGTACCATTGTAACATTTTAAAGTCATCCCTGATGCTCTTGTTTCCTAACCCCCGATCACCCTTTTTATATCTGCCTTTATGGCACTTCACTTTAAACCTCATGTCTAGTCATTCCCTCCACTGTCCAATCCCTGTGCTGTGGTTGGTAATGCTATGGCACTTTAGCATGTGTCCATTGATTTCCCCAATCTATGTTATGCTGTTATGTGCCTTAGAGCACTTTATGGAGTTTTCCCCTGGTCAAAAATATATCGCCTACTCTGTGATCACTGCAGTAACATTGGTGCCATTATAGCACTGTAACACATGTATCCTCAATGCCCCCATCCCAATAGTAACACTGGTGCCCTTACAGCACTTTGAAATGTCTATGCCCCACTCCCAATGCCCATAGTAATGTCGGTGCCTCTACAGCAGTTGGAAGTGTGTATCACCCCTCCCCGATCCCTGTAGTAACATTGGTGACCTTATGATGCTTTAAAGTGTGTAGCCCCCCCCACCCCGATCCTCATAGTAACATTAGTGCCATTACAGTATATCCTCCCACCTCCAGTCACCATAGTAACATCGGTACCATTACAGCACTTTGAAATGTGTATCTACCCACCAGCAATACCCATTCTGATTTTGTGCTGTTAAGGCACTTTAAAAGTAAGCTCTGGGGTCTATTTTAAAAGTAAGCTCTGGGGTCTAGTGTTTATCCTCACTACATTTATGTTTGGAGTTTGAACATGGCCTTAGGAGATTACTGGGAATAGTAGCTCTATTAAATGGTTCCAATCTTACCTGTCTGATAGACAACTAGCAGTTTTATGGCAGAATACCCTATCCACACGTCTACCCATTACTCTAGGAGTCCCCACAAGGCTCCATACTAGGACCACTTCTCTTCTCAGTCTTTATCAATGACCTACCACCATCACTCCCAAAGCCACCTGCATCCAATACGCATGATGTAGAAAAATGGTTTGCAAACCGTCAGCTTCTATTAAACCTCAACAAAACTAAACTGCTCATCTTTTCCCCCACCTGCAAATCCTCCTCACCATTCTTTACTATAAATTCCAACAATGGCACAATTATATCCCCAGATACTCACACAAAACAGTCGATAATGCCCCAAAATATATCCATGTCAATACAACCATGAAATCTGTCAACAAAAAACTGGGCTCCCTATATAGGATCAAACCCTTCCTCACTCCTTTTGCAGGAACCACTATCACTCAGTCCCACCTATTTTCTACCCTCCTCTATGCCTCCCCCCTCTTCACTAACATGAACCAAGCCACCCTTACCAAACTTGCTAGTTGTTACAACCATATTGCTAGATTTGCTACAGGTGCTACCTCTAGGACCCACCATTGTATCAACCTAACTCAACTAGGGTGGCTGGAGTGGCCCAGTCCTTTCCGATACAACCAACTTGTAATAACCCACAAAATACCATATCAACCCATAAAAACACCAGCACTAAATAAGATAATCAAACCATACAGCAACCTGAGGTCACTACGCTCTGCTGACAAACTGCTGGTACAAACAACTAAGAGCATAAATGTGGTTGGGGACTCTCTAGTCACCAACTCAGCAGGCAAAACTTGGAATATGCTACCTGCTGAACTTACTCACCAATCCTCCTTAACCCAGTTCAAAAAAAAGCCTCAAACTACACTTCCAACAGCATTGGCAATGTCCCTACTTAAACCCCGACTAATCACCACTCGCTGTTCCTGCAAACTCTCCCTAAGCATTTCAATCATATACTCTAATAAGTGTATGAATTCTTGATGGGACTTAGCCCATAATTGCGTGTAGTATTGCCTGAAACTGAAGCCGCATGATTTTGATGTTGTCTACTATGTTTTATCTAAGTTTGTAACCCTACCGAAAACTGCATATTATACCTATCTCTAAATGTTTCTATTGTTCCTAATGTATTTGTACTCTGCTTTCTGGAGCTTTTCCTCCCCAGGCCTCTGCTGAAAATGGACATATATCCAGTTGGACTTTCCCGGTAAATAAATGTAAAATAAAATAAATAAATAAATAAATAGGCTATCGACCCGGAGGTCATTTTTAAGCCTAGCCATTTCAACACAATGTAATACCGTAGAGGTACTAGTCAATAAACATGCAAGATTGCATTTAGTGATGACTGCCCCTGCCCAGGAAGGTTATAGGTGGTATCCCCAGTAGGAATTTACAGTGCCCCATCCACTCATTCAGGATCCTTTTGAAGAGTGTCATAGAGGTGCTCTGTTTCACATGAATTGGTAGCCTGTTCCAAAGACATGGCAGTCACTGGGAGATAAATCTGTCCCTCCAGAATGTCCTATTTAAGTCACAGGCCATATTTAAGTCCTTGGAATGGGTAGCCCTAGACCCATTTGATTTACGGATATGCAGTGAGTTCACCAGGTCTGGGTCCTAGGTTGCTCTGTAGGTCAGGCACAAGTTTCCCCTAAGGAGTATATACGATACGGAGTATAGTGACAGAGATTTTAGTTGGTCCGTGTAAAGCACATGCTGGAAGTCCTTGATCTTCTTTGTGAGAAACCTCTGAGGTCTCTCTAACTGCTGTAGGTGCTTTGTACAGTACATACCGAATGGGGTGTTATAATGAGCCTGATAAGTGCTGAGTATGGGGGGTTATAACCTCTTTTGCTCTCGAGGCGATACCTTTACTAATCAAGTGAGCTACATGAAAAGCTTTCCTTACAATGCTAGACATGTGGTGGTAGAAGTTAAGGTAGCAGTCAACCTGTGATCCCAGGTCCCTTACCCCTTCATGGGCACTTGGGGTATTGTTATTGATTTAAAAGTGTGAAGGGACATTGCTTGTGCTGAAGTGAATGGCGATGCATTTCTTTGCATTCAGTTTGTGACCATGACTAATACACCAGTTGTTGGTCTGTGTGAGACCATCCTGGAGTATACTGACATAATTTGGGGATTCAATGATTGCACCCAGTTGCAGTCGTCTGCAAACCTGGTCAGCCACAACCCTTTAGTTTTGATCTGAACTCCTGAGAAGTGCATACCAAACAGCAGGGAGGCCAGCACTGACCCCTGTGGCACCCCACTGGTAACAGGTCTGCTGGTTGATGTGGTATCACCCACTTTGATAGTGCATGCATCTGATTTGTGAACCAGTTGGCAACCCATCTTACAACAAAGGGATTACATTCAGTTTGCTAAGTTTATCAGTAATGCCTGAATGTGAGATTGTGTCGAAAGCCCTTGCCAAGTCGAGGTAAGCTGTGGGCACAGATTTGCCCTCATCAATGTCCCCAATCACACTTTCAAAGAAATCCACCAGATTTAACAGGCAGGATCTGCCATTCACAAAGCCGAATGGGGTAGGAGCCAGGGCATGGAGGTCACCCATGTCTTTATTTATGAAATCCATAACTATACATTCCATGGCCTTAATGATGACACTGGTCAGTCTTATGGGTCTGAGTTCCCTGGGTCTGCCGCTAGGCCACCACTGTGGAGTGGAATAACTGTAGCTGTTCTCCGTTCTGCAGGAACAAAGCCTGTGGTTAGGCTATGATTGAAAAGGGTATTTAGTGGTGATGTATAATGTTTGTAATCATGAACATGTTAATACAGTCTGATTGCTTGTACATAAATGTAAGTTTGCCTATGTCACAAGTGATAATTCAATAAAGGCGTTAAAAAAGACACACACAAGGCCTTTTACAGCTATGACCGAAACCTCAAAGGCAGCACACATTAGTGTGCCGAACTGGTGATCAATGGTGCCGCATTCAATGAGCAGAGCAAACTGGCTGACAAATTCAGCTCAAACTTTACCCCCCCCCCCATGCCTCCCTCCATGAAATATCTACTAGTATAACTCCCCCAAAAAACTATTAACAGAAAGCAGGTCCGGGTCACTAAGGCAAAAAACATAACCTCAATGGGCCCCAGCAATAGCCTGGGATGCCTCCTAAATACAGTAAGTCCAACGTGTGCTCACAAGCATGTAAGACTTCATCAGACAACCATAAAATATCTAAAAACCCCTAAATAGCTAGAAATGTGACCTATCAGGACAACTTAAGTCACTTTTCAACTACAGCCACAAAACAGGCTTTGTACCACAAGAATGGAGGACTGTACTGTTTATCCCACTTCACAAGAGTAGACTATCAGCCGACCCCAGAAACCACAGACCCATCAGTCTGATTAGTGTAATATGCAAAGCCATGGAACAAATCATCATGGAAATGATGAACAAAAACATATGAAACCCTCAGACACTGGACCCAACACAGTTTGATCTTGTTAAAGGAAGATCATGCCTACCAAACCTGGTGGGCCCCTTTGAAAAGGTCACCAAGACAGTGGATGAGGAGAAAACAGTGCATACCATCTATGTGGACCTGGCCAATGAGTTTGATACCATACCTCACTCAGGTATAGTTGGCAAACTAACTGAATTGGGCATAAACCCCTGCATGACTCACAGGATTGCCATCTAGCTCACAAACAGGACTCAGGAAGTTTGGATTGGTGATACCACCTCCACGAAGAGACAAGTCACCAACAGAGTACCTCAGGGTTCTGTGCTGGACAGCTCCTATTTGGCATCCATTTCTGATAAGTAAGGTCCAATGTCAAGGGCCTTTGACTGACCAAGTTCACAAATTACTGCAAAGTGGGAGTTATCACAGATTCCATTCAGGACACAAACATCTTACAAGAGGGTCTCACACAGACAAATAACTGGTACAAAGGTCACGCACTAAAACTCAGTGCCAAAAAATGCATTAAGTGCCTTTTTGGAAAATTCCCACCCAGGCTAATTACTCCATCAATGAGACACCTTTAAGTCCAGCAGTCAGGAGTCTGTGAACATATGTAAGCAGTAATCTGACATTTGACCAACATGTGACCAAGCCAGTAAGAAAGTTACCTGTATCACCCAACATATAAGAAATGGCAAGACCAAGACAGCCATAGTGCCGTTTTATTCAGAACTTATCAGACTCATCATTGAATATAATGACCATCTCAGCATGTACCTGACCAAACGTATGTAAGAGTCGGAAGGCCCACAAAAGTCCCTTACCAGAAGAATCCAGGGTATAAATATATTGTCTTATACGATCACCTTAAAGTCTCTATAGTCCATCTACCACAGATTACTGAAGGGTGATCTATGCCTGGCATACAAAGCATCCTCAAATCCAGCCCCGATGAACCTTTTCAACATCCACAAAATGAATATCAGAACCACTAGATCCAAGGATTTAAATTTTGCGTGTGGTATAAATAAGACTGGTTGGTGAGAAAAAATGGATCTCAGAGGACCCCCACCCTCACATCCATACGAAGCAGAGTCTATCCCTAACCCTATTTCAACATAACCTCATCCAACAGATAGGAAACTGGAAATTCACCCTGGGTCTGGCCCGCATGTCTCTGATAAAACAGGGGCAGACAAAAATGCTCAAACTAACATAACCCACTCCCAGCATATGCTCTACAAACTTTCTACCATAGCCCCCTCCTAATAAATGCTCATGATACATAGGGACACAATCAGACTGAATTGTACAGCTAAGCTTATAAAGGCTCTGGTGGTTGTTAGCCTAGTATGCAACTATGAACCTAGGAACTTAATTATACAAAGTTCTGCGATTCACCTCAAGTAACTTTAATGTCAAAGCCAACTTTTTTCCTCATATCCTCAAACAGTATAGCCATTGAAATGGTCTCATATATTTGAAATCCCAAATATTGATCTACACTTACAAGTGATCAAAAAACTCATTAGAAATGCTCTCCGATCTACAGATCCATTAAAGACCTTAAAGACTACAGCTGAAAACAGACTGACTGCCTTCTTGTTGGCCACCCTCTCCTAGACAGCACCCGCTCATACCAGTCTTCAATATGACTAACTTTCAAAACTTGAACATTGCTATTAAAATCAATAACTCTGTCACTAAGCTGTCCTTCTAAATCAGTGTATAGCAAATAGATATATAAACTGGCAAGAATACCCCATTTTTTTTAATTCACCCAAATGAAGCTAGACCATAAAGGTCTACACTCCCTTGATAAATGCTCCACACTGACATATTTTAGCACACAGTACTTCTCCCTAAGTACTCAAATCGTCTGAAAAACTCCTGCTGTGTATAATCCCCACCCACAACTCTCATGGCAATGCTATCTACTCTTGCCATGTCGCTAAATAGTGGAATCCCTTCAATCTGTTGTTTCTTCTTAAAATTAACAATCCTAATTGCCTTAAGGCCTTAATAAAAACATACATTCAGAATAGAGCTGCCCCTGATTGTCCACCCCATGTAAACTGTTTGCAACTTAAATTTGTCCTTTAAAACTAATTGTGTTTCACTGCTCAGTTATCTGCACTCCTTAACTCTGCCTAGGAACCTACCACTAATACCCTTCTTTTCCCTAAATCTCATCAAGTGCAAACATCTTTGTGATCTACTTACTCTTCCTCCAAAAATCGACTTTTATTTATACAGCCTCAACTTCTCCCTGCTGCTTATATCTGCTTGAATTGACCTATAAGCTTTCGGTATATCAAAACACTATTAAAGGAGACAGATATTCGGTACCACACAAAATGCGCATGTGTTATAAATATAGTAACTACACTTTTCTGTAACTACTCTGCTTTTTTGTATTAATGTCACCACATCGTCATTTTGTCATAGTACTGCCCATCTTCTAAATGTTTGCTCTTATAATGCAACGCTAATCAGAAAAGTTTTTTTTTATATGTATGTAACTGTTAAATATTCATTTTGGAATTTTTTATGCCACACCTCCTTTCAAACGGTCTTCAGCACAGTCAAACCTTGCCTATAAATAAATCAGACTGTTAAATTGGTAATAATAACATGAATATAAGGGTACACTCTGCGCAAGCAGTGCAGTCACTAGTTGTGATCTATTTGCTCTTCCTTTACAAATACTAGGACACACCTAACATGGATCTCATTCCCCACAAATCGCAAGACCCTGGAAGATGCTTGTATTATTCTGAGGGGGCACAGCTCCTCACAACACTCAAGAGAACACTTAAAATGCTTTGGGAAATGCAGAAGACATTAAAACTCCACCTTAGAACTAAAAAAAAATCTATTTTTCACTCTCTCTCTGTTTTCTGAGCTATTTTAACATCTTAAAATCACTCTGACTGCTTGCTATACAATTTTAATGTTTTCTGTAAAATGCCTCTCAATAGGGCTTTACATATCCATGGATTGTGGCCGTGTTCACTACAACGTTGTTGTGGGTGATGGCTGTGCTGATCTATATGGCCGAGCACTTTCATGAATCACTCAGCCATGTAGATGCATTCCTGGAGGAGGTTCTGGGACACTGCATAGCTACTTATCATATGCCTCTGCCCCCAGAATGCCTCATTAGCATTCCCCACGACCACTGGGCCAGCCCTTCATGGTGCTGCACGTCTTCATGTTGGAGGACCATGCAGCACCATGTAAGTGCACTTGCTGAATCAGAGAAAGGTACCGCAATGCGAATGCCTTCATTTACACATTGCAGCACCTTCATGAATTCAGGCTGTACAGTACAAAAGAATAAACACATAAAAATGATGGAATAATATGTATGGTCAACAAACAATAATACATTAAACTGTATAAGTAGATAATGTGCATATAAAAAGTTACAATTTTAAATAGTATGTGTTTACAACACACAATTACATGTTTTTATTTATTTGATAACTAGGGTAGAGCTCTCATACTGAAGGACCTATTTCAGGCTCAGACAAGGAAAAAAGACCACAGTTAAATAAATTCCATAACATTGACATTTGTGCTGTAACGGAGACCTGGTTTAAAGCGGCAGAAAGCACCCCTGCACTACCAGGCTATAACTCATTCTACACCTTTTGGCCCCAAAGCATGGAACAAAGCTCCAAAGGCAGTGGTGTCTCCATATTCATAAAGCATATGCACACCTCCAGACTAGTAGCCCAGCATAACATATCTGAGATACTGCAAGTACAACTAACATTGGGTAAGATGACGATCCGGGTCATAGCCTACTATAGGTCCCCAACCATGTCCCTAGACTCTCACTCCACATTCCTAAGCACCCTGGAATCTATCAAAGTCCAACCCAACACTCTCTTACTAGGAGACTTCAACTACCGCTACAGCAACTGGAAAACTACTCAAGCTTTCTGGAATTCATCAGTTCCAATGCCCTGGGCCAGCTCATTCTGACCCCCACTAGTGGAGCAACATCCTTGACCTGGTTATTACTAACATGGGAAACCATTGCTCTACACCAATAGTCAATCCCTTCCTGGTCAGATCCGACCATAAGCTAATCACCATGGAAATCCACATCACACCCACACGCCCTACAAAGGTAACCACCTTGAAAAACTTCTCCAAAGCTGACTTTGGATTTCTAAAAACAGAGGTGGCTAACTTCACAGCACCCATGCCAATGGAAAATAGCTGCATGACTGCCAAATCATACACCAATGCACTGTATGAACATGTACACAAATGCATAGAACTAGCCATACCCAATAGAACCAAGACGCACTCCTCCAAAAAAAGGAAGCCAATCTGGTGGTCCCCTGCCATTAATAAACTCTAGAACAGAAGAAAGAAACTGCTGCAGAAAAAGTTGAAGTCCCAAGAATGGAAAAACTCCCTTATTAGCCTCAACAAAAAGTTGAGATCCCTCATCAAATCCTCTAAAGCCAGCTATGAAGGAAGAATTGCAGCAGACACTAAAAACAATCACAAAGCCTTCTATAGCTATATCAAGTACCTTCAGGGCAATACCCAAATTTGCTCTGAGATACTGCACAATGGTACCTCTTATGCTCAGCCAACAGATATTGCCAACATACTGGCCAACAGATTCAGTGCCAACTTTAGCCCTCTCACCCCCCCTAAAGGACCAATCACAATACCAGAAGAATGCCAGACACCCAGCATTATTGCAGCTCAGGTTAAAGCTGCATTGTCAAAGAATACAGCTTCCATGGGACCTGATAATATCCCTGGGTGTGTTCTACATGAACTACAAAGTGAACTGGCACCACATCTGTGTACCCTGTTCAGTCACAGCCTCACCTCAGGTTTTGTCCCTACCGAATGGCGCACAGTTACAGTCATTCCTCTCCATAAAGGGGAGCGACTACAGACCCTGGGAATTATCAGCCTATTATCCTGATGAGTCTGCTATGTAAAGCTATAGAGCACATCATCATGGACCTGATTAACAAAGATATAGGAAATCTCCAAACTCTTGAACCCACGCAATTTGGCTTTGTGAAAGGGACATCATGCCTGCTCAACCTGGTTGACTTCTTTGAGTCAGTCACCAGGGCTGTGGATGAAGGTAAGGCAGTGCATACAGCCTACCATGATCTGGCCAAGGCCTTTGATACCATTCCTCACTCAGGAATTATTGATAAACTCACCAAGCTAGGCATCAACTCCTATATCACTAGTTGGTTTGCAAATTGGCTCACAGATAGAACACACAGTGTGAAAGTAGCGGGCTCCAAGTCAGACTGCCAACCAGTCACAAGTGGAGTCCCACAGGGATCAGTCCTGGGTCATCTCCTGTTTGTCATCTACTTCTCAGAAGTCCAGGCCAACATAAAGGGACTCTGGCTGACCAAGTTCACAGATGACTGCAAGCTGGGAACCATTATTAACTCCCCAAGTGATGCAGATATCCTATAGAAAGGCCTCACTGAGATCAATGACTGGTGTCAAAACCATGGCCTTAAGCTTAATGCCAAAAAATGTGTCATCATCCCCTTTGGTAAAAGCTCAGTTCCCACTAATTACCACATTGATGGGAGCCCACTGAACACTGAAGGCGTTATAAGAGATCTGGGGACGCAGGTTGACAACAACCTCTCCTTCGACCACCACATTGCCGCTGTGGTCAGAATGTCCTTCTATGTGGCACATCTCATTACCAAGTGTTTTGCATCCAGGAAGAAAGCAGTCATCATCTCCCTCTACTCTTCCCTCATTAGCCCAATCATTGGGTATAATGCCCCATTTGGCATGTACTTCACTAGACACATGCAACAGCTGGAAAGGCCACAAAAGTACCTCACAAAGAGGATCATAGACATGAAACATATGTCCTATATGGACAGACTCAAAAGACTCCAGCTATTCTCTGTCTCATACCACCTACTTAGAGGTGATCTCTGCTTGACTTACAAAGCCATGTCTGACCCAGCTCTGTTAGAAATGCTACATCTAAAGAAATCCCAATCCCTCCACACCACATGCTTCAGAGACCTCAACCTCATTACCACAAGCAACAGGACATGCTGGAAGGACAGGTTCCCCACCCACAGACTGCCCATGCTCTGGAATATACTTCCCATACATGTCAAGCAGTGCACCTTGCTGACTCTCTTCAAGAGAAATCTTGATGAGTGCATGGGTAATATAAAGTTCACCCCGGGGATCACTCCAGTGCTTCTACTTGATAGAGGCACTGAGAACTAACGTCGGACGGCAAGATTCCAGGGCATGTCTATGGGCTAGGCTTGTAAAGGCTCCAGGCCCATTAGCCTAATACACACCTATGAACCCATGAACCTATAAAATTTACATGAACAGTAGATACACAGAACTGCGATAACAATAATAAACCTGCATACAATAAAATGTGATCAATAACAATGAGAAAAGTTCAATAATAAAAAAAAATAGTTAAAAAAACAAAACTGTACAAATAAAGACCAAAAAAATGTATAGACTTACAAATTAACTAATTTGCCAAAGTTCTGAATTAAGCAAAAATAAACAAATGGTATAGAGTATGTGCATATGTATGTATAGTGTGTTTCTGTGTATTACATTTCTTTCATGCTATTTATTTTTGTATTTTATAGTACTTTCAAGGACGTTTCCTTATTGAATACATGATAAGCTTCACCTGAAAATGGGCAAGTATGATAAGAAGCCAAGAGTAATAAGAGTGCTTGGACACCAGAGGGCAAGTTTAACAAGCTTTTTCTTACACTTAATATTCATTATTTATTACAATACTTAATAGTAATAGTCCAGTAATTAAAATATTATGAGATTATAATGTATTATGGCAATTATACTACTATAATGTGTTACTAATTTAATATGTATTAATATATAACTTAAGATGTGAGTGAGTAGCTTTCAAGAGAAAAAGTCTGACAATGCCCAAGATTATTATTAGTAATGACTGCCCATGTCCAAGAGAGCTGTGGAGCTATCCCCGGCAGGTATTTGCTGTTTCCCATCCATTCATCCAGGCTCCTAGTCATAGAGGTGCTCTGCTTAACATGAATTGGTAGCCTATTTCAGAGAAGTGGTGACCTCTACGAGATGAAATTGTCTGTTGCTAAACTTAAACAATGAGTAAAAAGGTCACACAGAAAAAACAGTTGGTTAAAAATCACAAAAAGAAAAAGCTAGTAAAGCTAGACTTTCCACTGTGTGATACCTTAAACCTCTTGTATCAGAGGCAACATGGGATATATGCAAATTACCCTTTAAGAATATCACATGTTGCAGCTAAAAGGCAATTCTGAACATCCAAGATTTTAAAGTCTAAGTATGGACAAATTCAGGCCAGCACAGCCAACCCGCTAGTGTCTCTGCCTTCTTATGGCATCATCAGCATAGCATAATAAGAATGCTGGACTTTTGGAAACACAGGGTTGTCGTACCCAACTGATATCCATACACATTAGGGTATCTACAATATATCCCAACTAACAAACTAAAGCAGTGACTAACACGGTCACACAGAAAAAACAATTGGTTACAAATCACAAAAAGAAAAATCTAGCAAAGCTAGACTTTCCACTGTGTGATACCTTAAACCTCTTGTATCAGAGGCAACATGGGATATATGATATATACTGAATGTCCAAGACTTTTTATTTTACTTTTTACTTTTAAGTCTATTTATGGACAAATTCAGGCAAATAAAGCCAATCCCCTCTAATCTTATGCTGTGCTGATGATGCCATAAGAAGGCAGAAACATGCATGTCCACAGTTAGAGGGGTTTGTCTTTATTGGCCTGAATTTGTCCATAAATAGACTAAAAAGTAAAAAAGTAAAAGAAAAAGTCTTGGACATTCAGAATTGCCATTTAGCCGAAACACCTGATATCATTAAAGGGTAATTTGCATATATCCCATGTTGTCTCTGATACAAGAGGTTTTCTTTTTGTGATTTTTAACCAATTGTTTTTTCTGTGTGACCTTTTTAGTCATTGTTTTAGTTTGTTCGCTGGGATATTTAGATACCCTAATGTGTATGGATATCAGTTGGGTACAACAACCCTGTGTTTCCAAAAGCCAAACATTTCTCTTATGCTGTGTTGATGATGCCATAAGAAGGCAAAAAACATGCATTCTTATAGCTAGAGGGGTTTGACTTTATTGGTCTGAATTTGTCTGTAAATAGACTTACAAGTAAGAAGTAAAACAAAAAAATCTTAGACATTTAGAATTGCTGTTAGCTGAAACACCTGATATCCTTAAAGGGTAATTTGCATATATCCCAAGTTGCCTCTGTTGCTAAACTAAAGAAAATATAAGGAATTTTATTTATAATGTAAAGCATGTAAGTGATTTGAAAAGTAGGAATTTCTGCAATTTCAGTCTTAAGTCCAGAATATCTGCTATGATAACAACCTTTGGCCTAGGTGTCATAAAATGTCAGTAATGATACCTATAGACAGCAATTTTCAGCTCATGAAAAGCTGGGAAAGAATTTGTTACAGCAAATGGCCTTATAATCACAGCAATGACCTGAAATAACAACTGTCTAGACTTTGACCTCACCTTTACCTTAGGTAATGTGTCCTCTTACTGTGCATTTAATTAACTGGTAGAAAATAAATTAGTTCATTTGTGAACACAGGCTCATTGAATTTTAAGTCAATGGGAAAGAGTATGACAAGTGAAGAGCATTTTTTCTAGTCTGGTGTGATGTGGGAAGAAAGATTGCCCTATAAAAGTTGTAATGAATAACATTTTAAATACATTAGGAGAGGTTACCATAGCCATACTTCTCAACTGTCCAGGTTTTCACAGAATGTCCAGATTTTGCCTCATATTTTTGGTCTGTTTCTCATAAAATGTGTGGTTTTCTAGCAAATTACTGAGGATTGAATTCACAAAATAATGAACTACATACAAGTTTCAGAATTCATACACTTCAGAGAATGCATGGTAGCACAAATCCTGTTATTCTAGCAACTTTCTAAGTTTAATTCTAGCAACATTTTAAGTTTAAAAGAGCAATATTTAAAATATGTCCCTATTTTATGGGCCATTGTCCCCTCGTTATTTTAGGTTTTGTTCAGATTTCTTGCACTAAGAGGTTAAGAGGTATGACCACATCTAGACTCAGAGTATAGTAGGCCTTCCTCCAGAGATACATTACCAGAATATTGAGAAATCTATATCTGTAGAAAGTACAAATGAATGAAAAAATGAAAATAATAGCAATAATAATAATAATAATAATAATAATAATAATAATAATAATAATAATGGCAATGCTGATAAGATAATACCTTTTCAATGAACAAAGAGTTTGCCTTCCCAAAGTCCCTTAGGGAATATGTTTCAAATCACTAAAACCCTGTTTTCTGTCCCCACATGGGCTGTCTTCTCTTTTATTTCTTTACAGGTAGAAATAGCCTTTCTACCTGCAGTCATTTTCCTTTCTTATACAATACTCAGTCCCTGTCCACAGTCCATGATGCCCCCCCTCCTCAGGCTATCGAGATTTCATAATTCTCAATGTTCTGTCATTCTTTAATTCAGACTGTAGCTTTATTTTATCACTAGACAGGTAAGATTTGCCCAAAAGTCAGTTTATACAGATTCTCAAACATGGAAAAGGGTGAATATAGTGATGGATTAAAAGTACTATTCCTATGAAAGGGTCAAAACTCAGTGGATACATTATGCATGTTCCATAAAAGATCAAAATGAATTTTCTGGTGAAAAACTGAAACCAACCAGCTGCAAGGAAAACCTTCGGAAGACCACCACGGCACCACGATGCAACTGTTAAAACCACAGATTTATTGAGTAAAACTGTAAAATGCAGGAATAAAAATTGGACTGATAAGTGCTTTCGGCTGATATAGCCTTCTTCAGATCATATGTGAATCATGCTACAGATTCTATTTAAAACCCAGATGCCCAATCACAAATGTATGGTGGACCACATATGCAAATGCAGATTCTTAGTATTGATTGGAAGCATAGCAGCCAACTGCAGCTCTAGAAATTAGTCAACAGCCATTCAAACCAACCAGGTCAAAACACGGTGCGGTGATAAATGTAAACCTTTTATCAAACAAATTATCAAAGGCAGGAATAATAGTAAGATGAATGTAGTTACAGCTGGTTTTGCCAAGTACCTTCAAAACAGTACCTGTTTCATTAAAATTAGTTATATTTTCCCTCTCATATTTCCTCATGATCCTCTTTATCTCATCAGGCCACCATTGTTAACCATACATTGATGTAGTTAAGTCCCACCCACTGACTGAGACAGCATCATCACATTCAGCAGTGTAGCAAAAAAACTCACCAAAAATTGGGTTTACTTTATAGGAACAAAAATTCCTTAGTTTAGACTCTAAACTTTCTGTGGCTCAGGCATTCCTCCTACCCAGCCTACTCTATGCCTCTCCAATCCTAACAAAATTACAATCCACATTAACTGCCAAGCCTGAACAAATGCAGAACAAAATTGCAAGATTTGCCACAAATCAACCATACACCTCTCACCACTGCCTTGCAGTAAAGAACCTACAGTGGCTAAAATTCCCCCAACAGCTACTACTTTCGCAGCTATACATAACACACTCCATATTCAACAAACCCACTGTCTGCCCCTCCCTCTCTTCTCGAGTGTCCTACTACATCCCAAATCATTCACTAGAAGCACTGACCAACATCTCCTAGATATTTACAAACCCAATAAAACCATTGGCAAACTTTTATACAAACACTCTGTAACTCAAGCCTTGAATAAACTCCCTTTTAATATAAGAAACATCACGCACATAAGTCAATAAGTTGGATGTTAGCATAATGGTTAAGCTGCTAACCTTAAAGATACAAGATGCAATGTTTGATTCTCACATGGGGTAATGCTTAAAAAATGTCCTACAAGGGCGTTTAGCCTAGTACTAGCCTATGAACCTACATAAAAAAAAAATTCTTTCACCCCCCCCCTGTCCCCCCATCAGTAGACCACAACATCCCCAGCACCTGCCCCCATCCCCTCATCACTAGGGAGCAGGTCTTTAATGCCCTCTCAAAGGCAAAAAGTACAGTCTCCATGGGACCTGAGAACATCCCTAGCTGCATCCTACATGACCTCAGTCATGAGCTCTCAGATCCATTAGGCACCCTATTCAACCAAAGCCTGAGCACTCGCTTCATCCTAGCCAAATGGAGGACAGCCACTGTTATCACTCTACACAAAGGTGGAGCATCCACTGACCCAGGTGATTATAGGCCCATCAGCCTAACTAACCTGATCTGCAAGGCCATGGAATGTATTATCATGAACCTTACAAACAAGGACAATGGTAACCTTCAAATGCTTGACCCCACACAGTTTGGTTTTGTCAAGGAGAGATCATGCCTGTTAAACTTTGCCGACTTCTTCAAAACAGTCACCAAAAGCCACAGATGAGGGGAAGACGGTGCACACTGCCTATCTTGACCTAGCCAAAGCCTTCGACACTATTCCCCAGTCAGGCATAATGGATAAGTACTCTCAGCATGGCATCAACCCATATGTTACTGGATGGGTAGCTAACTGGCTCACTGATAGAACTCACTCAGTCAAAATAGGAAAAGCCACCTCTAGTAGTAGACCCGTAATAAGTGGTGTACCCCAAGGATTGATCTTGGGGCCTCTACTGTTTGGGATATATTTTTCTGAGGTGCAAGTCAAAAACAGTGGTCTGTGGCTGACCACGTTAGCTGATGACTGCAAGCTGGGCACTGTCTTAAATTCCCCTAGTGATGTGAACATCCTCCAAGAGGGCCTTACCCAAACTAATGGCTGGTGCCAGAAGCATGGCCTCAAACTGAATGCCAAGAAATGCATCATTATCACCTTTGATAGCAACCTGACCACCAGGTTGCATTGTACAGAAGGCGCTCTACATGGCTCACCTCATAAGTAAGAATATTTCATCCAGGAACATGGAGTTCATAACATCCCTGTACTCCTCCCTCATCAGACCTATTATCAAGTACAATGCCACCTTTGACATGTACCTTGCAAAGCACATGTAGCAGCTGGAGAGACCACAGAGGTTCCTGACCAGGAAAATCCAGGGTCTCAAACACCCATCCTATACAAATAGGCTAAAAGCCCTGTCCCTCTACTCAATCTCATACAGACTTCTCAGAGGTAACGTGTGTCTGGCATACAAGGTCATCTCATACCCAGCCTTGATGGAGTTGCTGCATATCCATAAGTCAAACTCCACTCTCTCAACCCGCACACAAGGCCTCAGCCTGGTCTGTGATATGAATAGAATGTGTTGGTGGAATAGATTTGTTTCCAAAGACTCCCCCATCTGTGGAATAGACTCCCTCTCCATGTCAAGTAGAAACCTGAATGACAGGACAGGAAACAAAAAATACACCACAGATGTATGAATGGAACCTATATAAGTTGTGCACACACACACACACACACACACACACACACACACACACACACACACACACACACACACACACACACACACACACACACAACACACACACACACACACACACACACACACACACACACACACACACACACACACACACACACACACACACGACTTTCCAGTACATCCCCCCCACCCCAGTCCTGCATAAGAATTAATTTTTTTTTGCTTCCCTCCCCAAATAGCATGATAGCATTATTATTTGGAGTCACTCTACCATGCTGTTTAGGTCTTTGGTGAGCAGGTCTGTGGAAGTGCACATGGCTAATTATCATTAACTTCTCTCCTGGAATGATATATGTGTGTAAGTAAGAGTGAATGAGTCCCCATGAGTGGAGAAACTCCCTGGTCAGCCTCAGTAAGAAGCTGAGATCCCTTATAAGATCCTCCAAAGCTAGCTATGAAAACAAAATTGACACTAATTCTAAGGACAACCACAAAGCATTCTATGGATATGTCAAGAATCTTGATGGCAACACCCAGATCTGCTCTGAGTTACAGCTCAAAGACACAAAAATTACAGAACCAACTGATATTGCCATCATCCTGGCAGATAGGTTCAGTGCTAACTTTACCCCCCCACACCCCCTAAAAGGCCCATATCTATACAAGAAGAATGCAGAGTCCCTGTAATCACAACTACGCAGGTAAAAGCTGAACTCTCTAAAGCCAAAAACACAGCATCCATGGGACCGTACAACATCCCAGGCTGCGTTTTACACGAACTTCAGAACGAACTGGCTCCCCACTTAAGCACCATGTTCAATAATAGCCTTGCATCAGGCTTTGTGCCCACTGAATGGCAGACAGCGACAGTTATCCCACTCCACAAAGGGGGAGCCACCACTGATCCCGGGAACTATCGACCTATTAGCCTGATGATCCTGATCTGCAAGGCCATGGAAAGTATCATCATGGAACTCATAAACAAAGACATTGGTAACCTCCAAACTCTGGATCCCTCCCAGTTCGGGTTTGTGAAGGGCAGATCATGCCTCCTGAACCTGATCGACTTCTTTGAGGCAGTCACCAAAGCCATAGTTGAGGGTAAGGTGGTTCATACAGCCTAACTTGACCTCGCCAAGGCTTTTGACACCATCCCCCATTCTGGAATTATAGCTAAACTCACTAAACTAGCTATAATTCCGTATGTCACAAGATGGGTTGCCAACTGGCTCACTGACAGAACCCACACTGTAAAAGTTGCAGACTCCAAATCTGACCTCAAAGCAATGACAAGTGGAGTACCACATGGTTCTGTCCTGGGACCTCTCCTGTTTGGTATCTACTTCTCTGAAGTACAGGCTAACACAGAAGGCCTCTGGCTAATGATGTTCACAGATGACTGCAAACTAGGAGCCATAGTTATGTCCTCAAATGATGTGGACATCCTACAGAAGGGCCTCGCTGAGACAGATGCCTGGTGTCAGAGCCATGGCCTCAAGCTCAATGCCAAAAAGTGCCGTGTCACCCTCTTTGGTAAAAACTCTGTACTCATGAACTACCACATAGGCAGCAATCTATTTAACACCAAATGTGTGATAAGTGACCCTGGGACCCAGGTGGACAGTAGTCTCTCCTTTGATAGTCACATCTCCACAGTAGTCAGGAAGTCCTTCTACATGGCACACCTCATCATAAAAGGGTTCTCATACAGGAAAAAAGAGGTCATTGTTCCCCTCTACTCAACACTCATTAGACCCATTATAGAGTACAATGCCTTTTTTGGAATGTACTGCACAAGACATCTGCAGCAGCTGGAAAGGCCACAGAAGTACCTCACAAAGAGGATTACTGGCCTCAAACAAATGCCCCACACTGACCATCTCAAAAAACTCCTGCTTTACTCCATAGCATATCACCTACTCATAGGTTCATAGGTTAGTACTAAGCTAACTGCCCTTGCAAGGCATTTTAAACCTAGCCAATTATCCCTTGTGAGACTCAAACCCTGCACCTTGTGTTTGTAAGACAAACACCTTAACCATTAGGCCACCCTCCCATCCCTCTGAGGTGATCTCTGCCTAACATATAAAGCTATGTCAAACCTAGAGCTGTTGGACATGCTACACCTAAAGAAATCCCAATCCCTCTGAGCTACATGCTCTAGGGACCTAAACCTTGTCACCACAATAAACAGGACATGCTGGAGGGATAGATTCCTGTCCCAGAGACTTCCCATATTATGGAACAGGCTACCCATCTATGTCAAGTAAAGTTCTTCATTAACACTCTTCAAGAAAAATCTTGATGAGTGGATGGGAAATAGGAAATACACCCCGGGGATCACTTCTGTGTCTCTGCTCGACAGTGGCACAGGAAAATAACTTTCTTGGGTGGCGTAAGCCAGGGAACCTTGTTGGCTAGGCTTACGTAGGCCATTGGGCCGATAGCCTAATACCTACCTATGAACCTATGAACCTATGAAGAGCGATATAGAGCTATGGACTACAGCCTTCTTACCTCTGCAGCACTAAACCAGTCTCTGAACTGGAAACCCAGATCTCATTGAGCTCATTAACTGAAACAGGTTTCCACAGTGTGATGTAGGTTATTTTGTATACATTAGTTCAGGTAAAGCGTCCTACACATTAGACGTTAGATGGACAGAAATAAAGAGTAATACTACATGTCCTATCATTAGCTATACAACTGTTACAAAAACATTCATCAAGTTTGAAAAAAAGCATCTTTGTGGGATCGGATAGAATTCCTCCTATCTTACTTCATAATATTAAGAATTCTTATTGCCCCTTTGTTATATATAATATTCAATACATTTTATATACTGGGTTTTCTCCTAATATTTGGAAAATTTCACATATTACACTAATTTGTAAAAAAGGCACCAAAGAAAAACATTCAAACTACTGTCTTTAACTTCTGTTATTAGTAAATACTTTGAGAAATCTTTTATTGACCTTATTGATACAAATACACAAGTAGAATTATGTTATATTTACCATCACAATTTTCATAAATGGAAATGAACTACAACTAGTCATACTGAATTTTATGAACGAATCCCCATGGCCTTGGACAGTAGTACATCAGTTAGTGTTGTATAGCTGGATATGACTAAAGTGTTTGATTCTTTGCCTTACCTAGCAAATTGTAGAGCTATGCTCACTGCTGCTATTAATCATTATATTGTTAGAGGGATAGCCAAAATAACTACAGTTGCAGAAAAGATAAACAAGAACAGATTATGGTAGTTCAAGCACATGTGCAGAAAAGCAGACTATCTGGTGAAGAAAATTTGGAACAGACAAGAAGATGGCAATAGGAAACAAGGGCACCCAGCAAAGAGGTGCACGGATTGTTTGAGAGAAGACCTGCAACAATCAGGCATATGAATGTCGACAAAGGTAGGAGAGTGGCACTGAAGAGAGAGAGAAGGCAGCAGCGGTTGAAACTATGCAACCCTATGCAGAAAATGGGAAAAAGGGGACTGATGATGATGATGATTATATGCTGGATAATGTCTCGATTAATGAGGAGACTGCAATCATTAACTATTACTGGTAATAATTCCAAATTACTTCCTGTAAGAGAAGGTGTACCACAGAGATCTGTCTTGGGCCCTACTTTGTTTAATATTGTATTCGGCATGCTTCCATAAGATAAGCACTGATAGTAAGTACACTGGTGATTAAAACATTGGATTTATGCTAACTAATGATAATGATACAATTGATAATTATCTGATTGGTATTAGCAACTGGGCTGGTAATACTGGATTAGAATTTAGCTCAGATAAATGTGCAGTGATGTAGTTTGGTAAACCTAAAATTTATAAACCAATTTACCTTTCAGAAGTTGCATTAAAGGTGGCTGATGACTGCAAATATTTAGGTATTCTGATTATCAACAAATTATTTTTTTTAAAAAACATGTGGATAATGTAATATCTAAAGCAATGTGTAAAATGGGAGCCATGATAAAAATGTTACCACTTAGAATTGTAGATGGTTAACTATTTTATACACTACTTATACAAGACCAACTTTAAAATACAACAATGAATTTTGTCGTTATAATAAAAATAGTTTAAAAATAATTGAAAATATGCAAATAAAAATCACTAAAATAAGTCATATAAAGCATATGAGTTATAGAGAATGCTGTAGGTTTTTAATTTGTTTAGTTTACATTGTTGTTATGTAAGAAATAAATTTATATTGGCACATGGGGTTTTTCAGGGCCCATATTTACAGTTATGCTTGAATATAGATTTATATCAGAGCAAAGTTTCATTAAGATATGATCATTTAAAACTGCAAATGAATCCATTTAATACTGGGATGATGCTGCAGTTTATTACTTTAAAGTTAACTGCTCTTTGGAATCAGTTACTTTCCAAGATTAGAACCCTGGAAAGTCGAAACATCTTTAGACTAGATATAGTTAATTGGGTTGGAGAAAGAGTATATGATCCTTCTTTAATGGAATCAGTGTTCCTTGATGTTTTTTCTAACTGAACAATGTATGACTACTTATGAACTTATGAAAAATTAAAGAAATGTCCTTTGTTTCTCAACATATACTGTTTGAGATTGTATTTTTTATGTGTGTCCAGCAAAACATAAGTGAATGGTACCTAGACCCTGCATATTTTATTATCTCTGCATTATGTTAAAATAACCATGCTGTATACTGGAACCAGCGGATCTCTTATCATAAGATAATTTAAATGCCTCCTATTCATTCAAGCATCACTGATCACATTCACTCAGGCTTTGTAAATAGTATATGCTTATCTGGAAAACTGTTTCTGACTTGTGCTGCTAATTGTAGCATTTTATTGTTACTTGGTTCCATGTGCCACACACAAGAGTAAGAGACTGCAGACTTAGTTTAGTGCATTTATTTGTGTAAAGCATAACTAACTAGAAAAGAGTAAATATAAAACAGGCTAATGGTCATATTCTTAATTACATTGTGTCAGTCACTACACCACCTGACATGATGTCTATAGTTGCAAACATCAACATCCATGGCATTACACAGACTGATATGTCAGCCCTGACAACAGCCATGGCACTGTGCAGCCTAATATGCTGACCCTGATAACACACATGGCACTGTGGAGCTTAGCATGTCAGTTCTGACAACAGGAAATGGTAGGGAACAGCTAACATATCAACTCTAATAACACACATGGTGCAGCACAGTCTTATATAATGGCCCTGGTAACATCATGACCCTGCACAGTCTATTCTGTCTGCCTTGACAACACACATAGCACTGTTATTTTGAGGCAGATTACCACCGAGTCCTCAAGAGATGGTCTGTATCTGACTGCTGTATACTCACCTGACAAGTATGGAAATTGTGGGGTAGTGCTACCTATGAAGGACCGTGCTAGCCAGCTCTTTAAATTTAGCAGAAATATGCCACTGGCACAAACAGCTAGAACAAATACAGCCATTGTTGAGATGAAGTTCACCACTATGTTTGGCCACTGCTGGGACACTCCAGACACCAGCAGTATAACAGCAGGCGTGTTATAGCTGAGCCAACTATTATATGAATTCCTCAGTGCAATGCTAAGATATGATTACAGAGTAGCACAATTTCTCCTTATGGAGGGATTCACACCACTATGCAGGCATTTTCTTGTTAGGTAAGTCATCAGCATCTGAGATTCTCAACTATGGGATTCTTTTGGACCATGTATATCATTACTATGGCATCAGAGGAATTGTCCTTGAGTGCTTTGCTTACTACCCATGTAAATGAATGCAGGGATTAGTTTATGGACTTAATTCATCCTCTCATCTTTGGACTTCCATTTGGTTCCTTTCTGGGTCGCTTACTGTTTACAGTGTGCATGCTTCCTTTAAGATACATTATTAAGGAAGAAAGTTGCAGTACCATTGCTATGCAGACGACACACAGACCTACCTATTTTTCCTTCAGGAATCTATATCAACCATTAACAAGTTAACTGCAATTATGGAATGCAGCCATGGACTGGATGCTTAGCAATCAATGAGTCTCAGTCACTCAGTACCTCCAATACTATTGCCATAAGTATTCATGTTTTGCTATGTTATATTATGTTATGTTATGTTATGTTATGTTATGTTATGTTATGTTATGTTATGATATTCTTCTGCTCCACTTTTGTCCCTTATTATTAGCTATAGCTGTAGTAAACTAAAATTCATGTCACGGGTGTAAAATTTAGAGATTACTTTTAATGACAAGCTGACTCTCAATGAAGAGCTTTTGGCTATCTTCAGCTCTTCCTTTTTCAATGTTAGGAAAAATTGTCATAATCAAACATCTTATTCTGTGTGTATATATTCCTGTGGCCATACATGCTATGATTTTTTGGACCTACGCTACCAAAACACCCTGTACCTGGGGTTGACTTGGAAATGGATCAGAACTCTGCATCCCAGCTACCTGCAGAGGAACCTCAATATTACCATATTATTTTCTTTCTGTATACAGTGTGCTGGTTATGAATCAGATCTCATATTGCTAAAATTCTAGTCATGTATTTGGCCTTGCATGAGTTGGGACCCCCTACGTTTAAACAGTGAAACAAAATATATGAACTAATAATGACAAAAATGTCATAATATTTCAACCAAAAAAGGCCATAAAACTGCTGTCATTATGATCCACCAATATCTGCAATTATGACCACTTTATCAATTGCACATATCTTACATATCTGACTGTGGCATCAGTGAGCACAGCAAAGTATTGCAATTCACTTTTTAATGACTTTTCCACTTTATAATCTCAGCAGAGTCAGTCATTTTTATCTACAGACTTTCCTAATACCCAGTAATTATAGCTATATTGTTGACTACATCCTTCTCAAATGTCCAGATTCCAAATACATTCACCTGTAGCATTTCACCCTAGGCCTGCTCTGAAAATGGGTTCTGTCCCAGTCAGACTTAATAAATGTTAATTAAATATAAATAAATAAATGTCTCTGTCAAAAAATAATAACAATAATTATGCCCAAAGTCACATATTTCACACAAACACACAGTAGCCAAATTATTCCAACCTAATTCATACAAAAACATGCATAATAATCCTGTAAAAGCAGACTAAAGACTATTTAAAAATGACCAGATTATAACAGCATATGGTACTTTCAACCACACATATCCTATCCCCACCCCCACCCCCAGCTGCAATTATAGCTACTTTGTTGTCTGTTATCATTATGAAAAAAATAAAGTACATGCACCTTATTGGTAGCTTTGAGTGAACTACATGAAACTGTATAAAGATCACTAGTATCAATCACCTCCAGACCCAGCAATCTGTAGTATGATTTAAATAGAAGTATATTTATCAGTGAATAAGAAATAATCCCCGATAACATATGCTAATTCAGTATTCACAATCGCTGCAGAAGTAAAAGTCGTCTGAATAACTCATCATTAAAGAGAACTATTACCAATGTGGAGGTTCCTGTTGTATTTCATGGCTTCACGTAAAAATGCCATACCTGCTGCCCTTGAAGAATAAATTACCTATATTTCATTAAAAAATTGGTGTGCTAATGATATTCCATGAAATTTCTTGAACTAGATCAACTATGCAATAAGGAATGGCTGTTAAACAATAACAGCAGGTTCATGGTTACTAGGCATGCAGTCCAGGAGACCATTAATGAGCCTAGCTCACATCTGGTTAAGTGCGCTCCCTATTGAAATGTAGGCACTCATAATGTCGAGTGCCAAGAGACCAAAAAAAATGGATCAAAAAGGAGAAGAACGCATCTCAAACATTGCTCTTCTCCATTAAACTTTTTTTTCCAGGTGGCTTGCCCCCTGCACCCCCAAATTGAAGACAAGCCCACCACACCCCCAAACTTATATATACCAACTCTGAGATCACCATACATCAGAGAAAAGGGAATATTAAAACCAACCAAATGTTCGCTGGAGAACCAAATAAGAGCATCTTGGTAATAAACTATTGGACTTTTACATTGCGATCTCGACGCTTTTATTTGGTTCTCCAGTGAACATTTGGTTGGTTTTAGTTTTCATTTTTGTTCACCTTTCATCTCTTTATTGTTTTTTGGAGAAAAGGGAATATTCCTGGAAATGTCCACCTTGGACTTGGAATATTTAAGTCCACTTTTTCAACCATTCAGTCTCTGTGTTTCAGGACTCACTCTTCCAGGTCCAGATAATTCAAATGGTTACTAGTTAAGTGACTTGCACAGTAGGTAAATGAAGGTGTAAAGATTCAAACCCTGCACTCCTGAGACAGGAAGTAGCTTATTAATACATTGTAGCTTCAGTCTTCTGCCCTAACTGCCAGAATAACAATTTTTAACTGATCTTGTACTGAAGACTGTATCACAGTGATTATGCAACAATGGATACATAATGGATGCTGAAGATCAGATGGTTCTGATCATTACTCCAAATAACACAGACTATATGACCTGACAAATTTTAACACCTTTACAGGTGCTGAGGGCTGTAAAGAAGGTACTGCAAAAATAGATTGCTAAAATGCAACATGTTTAAACTACTAAATTATAACATGTTTAGATGATATTATGCAATCTAGGCCTATTAATAAATTAGTTCATTCTTTAGTGCAATTAATAAAACAAAACAATTAAATACATTGCAAATGCTCCAGCATCTTTTGTTCAACAACCCACAAGTCATTCAAAAATCTGAAGCTTTACTGCATATGACATACTGTTTTTTTTTTTTGGGAGGGGGGCTTAATGCTACTGGGCACCTATGTCTTCTGTCATCAAGAATAGCTATCCCCTCTGACATCACTCACTACAGGTCTGACCTACTTGAATGGCTGATAATGCTGTATTGTTGTAGCATACACTTTCAGAGTCAACTGAGACACAGACAGATCCTGGACAAATGAGGCTCTGTGCATGGTAATAAATCATGCCCCACTAGCCATACCACTATCCTATTATGTGTGTCTCTCTCTCCCAAACTGCAATAAACATTATTCAAACCTGTCAGTGTACATACTATTTTCATTTTTACTTTTACAATTATTAGAGAGATTTGAATTTCATTTAAAACTTTTATTTCAAAATTTCAAATTTTATGTTGAAAACATACCTGGCATGCAAAACAGTAAACCTCTATTTCCTTAAAACTCACATTTTGTGAAAATACATCTGGCATCCCAGTAACCTACAAGAGACATGGTGGAATTCATACTCAAACAGCATATAGTAAAGTACTAATTAGTGGCTATATGAAAGGTGCAGGAATTCAAAAGACAAATGTGTGCCACATTCGCTAGCAGCTTGAGACAGTCCACTGGAGGCAAGAGTCCCTTTGCAGGTCAGAGTCACATAGAAGACAAATGAAGGCTTTGGCACTAAAACCACATACTACAGGAAGCAGCACTTTAACAGCTCATAGCCTTACTAAACTGCACTAAGTGCTAGAATAACTGTTGTAGCCCAAATACAGTGCATTTCACACCTGTTTGCCTGCAAAACAAGCTAAATTAAAAATGTATTCATAGTACAAATATTAACATTAAACTCAAAAATGTCATGCCATACAATTTATTCACAGCTAAACATTGTCAACATTCAACAAAACAAGGAAAACAAGGATCATACCTAAAGAACATGGTTCATATGAAGATGCTGCTCTTTACTGCAACCAGTTTCCTTCCCTTACATCATAACTACTCTGGTTAATGGGTAGCTAATGGGCTTGCAATCCAGGGCACAACTGAGGAACCAGTTGCAACCAAAGCACTGTCTGGTTAAATAACTTGTTCAAGGAAAGGACATAAATATGAGGCAAAATCAGAGATGTTATGCAAAATAGGAGACAGTTAAGAGCAGGCTGCTCTAAATCACTATAGTTAATAGAACAACAGGTCACTTAATCACAAAAACTATGAAACTCTAATGACTGACACTGATTGACTCTAATCTCCATTGATTTACAAAAAGACAATTTTGCCACTGTTACAATCTGTCAATGTGTGAAGAAGTCACAGTGAACAAGATAGACTGAAGGGCAAGTGGGGACCACATGCAGTAGGTTACAGATACAAAATAAAGTACTGCTTCACAGAGAGGGCTGTGAACTTACTGAATAGACTACTAGAATGGGTGATGTAAATGAATTCCACAGAGGCATTCAACAGGGCATGGGACAGATAAAGAATGGGTGAGGGGAAGATAGTCATGGAGGTAAGGCTTAATAAATATACTTAAAGGGCAGACTAGATAGGCTTATTGTCTCCTTTTTTTCCATTCAGAAAACGGAATACAAAGATCCAGTCCATATTTGCAAGGAATGTGCATATCTCCACTCATTTACCTTTAACATAGTCAACACATTTGGAAATACTTCCCAAAATGAGAATATTGATTCTTAGATTAAAAATGATACTTTCATGGCCAGTAGTTAGTGGCAAGAGGAGAACTGAATATATGTATGTGGGTTGGGCAAGGGAGTTTGAAGCAACTTCAAGCAACTACTGTTATTATGATGTCAAGTATGTGGTTTCCTAAGGCTGGAGTATGGGCAATTTGTTTTACTGTGATTAATGAAATCCAGTATTATTTGGGAGTGCCTGTTGTTAGCCTTGTATTTTTTTCATGTGCATGTTTGGGCGATTAAAGTCTCTTAAAGTCTAAAGAATGCTATTGCTTTCAAGTTTTAATTATAGTACATCATTAAGGCTGTTTTTAGTTCTTTAATAGTCATGAGAAGGATTATATAATGTCCAGTGATGCTGAATTCTGATTTAACTCCTGCAATACTTGTGTATAACAATTGTAACAATTGTAATTATAGGATTTTTAAAATTTAGTTTTGTGTAGCCTCTTACAAATACTTAAGCACTGGTACTCATTGTGTTAGGTCTACAAGAATATGAAGAAGTAAAGTATGGTATAGCTTGTATAGAGTCAACATCTTTAGGCCATGTCAGTTACCACAGAGATCAATAATTATTGAAGCAAAAACAGCTTTCCTGCTTTTAACAAGGCTACCCTGACCTCAATTTTTATTGGATTATATTTTGTCACATTTCTGAAAGATGAACTTTGTGACAGTCTTAGAAAATCTTACTGGACAGAAAGCTTCTTAATTAATACATGCACAACCTAGGACATTGATGGCAAACCTATGACATGTGTGTCAAAGGTGACACGCCATGGCATTTTGAGTGACACACCAGTATTCACCAATAGAAACTGAATGAACAAAAGTACAAGAAATAGGTGACCCTGCACTTATCTATTAAAATTCAGCAACAAAAAGTCATTAAATTGATGTTACTCAAATCAAAGGCAATGTGTTACATATTTTTTTTCATTTCAATTCAAAATTGCTTGGGAGGGGGTTTGGTGAAGTTTGTTGTTACACAAACACAAACAAGAGTTGAGCTGAGCCTCACAAGGGATAATTGGCTAGGCTTAAAAATGGCTCGCAAGGGCAGTTAGCCTAGTAGTTATCTATGAATCTAAGTTAAAAGTAGGGTAATTTTTTGGTGCACTGTTTTAAGCCCAGTTATCAGTGTGCATATCATTTTCTCTATTGTAAGTCACTGAACTGATTTTCTTATACTTTTATCATACATAGCAGCACATGATTGGACTATATTTTTTTTAAATAAATGAATATGTAAAGAATTGTTTCTCTCTTATTCGGGGAGTGGGGGTAACATGCCAGCAGAGTCAAGATAGGCATTTTCCAGATTTTTGACATGACCATCACTGACTTTGGAGGATAAGTGCAAATCACCCAGTGCAGACAGGCTAGTCACACATGTTATTCCAGGCTGACAGGCATTAAACTTCCTGATTATAGCATTAGTGATTTTAGTTCTAAATTCATCTGCCATTTGAAAACAATGTAGTATTTGACTAGATGCACATTTTATCATCTATCAGTGAAAATATTGTTAGCTCAATCATAACTTTTCCTGTGTCATTGAATGTGGATCTGAGGGAATTTTATTGGATTGTTAAGCTAAATGCTTTAATAGAACCAGGATTAAATGACTAGTTATCTTTACTGCCTGTATTAAAGAAAAAAGCTTTAACATTTTAAATGTTTCATATGTTTTTAACAACAGGATATGTATTGTTTATTATATTTTTTAAAAGAAACAATACTTTTTATGTACAAGGCAATATTTATTAATTATCTTTTCATTCAATTATTCAACTAACTGTATTCAATTTACTGTTAGTATAAAGGGTTGACTTGTAGGGGAAATTAGTTCTGATGAAGTCTTCGAAGGCTTGGGGAAGAAAGCGCTTAAATTGGTGGAGCTATATTCTTGTCTTTTGGTTTATGAGTGAGCTTATGGTGTGACAACTACTCGTTTGGGCATTGAACTGTTTTTTGAGTTTTTTAGCATTTGGATGTCCTTCAAACGGTTGCTTTTGGTTTTACTGCAATTCTAACCAATTCTGGAGCCTGGAGCTAGGTTTAGTAAAAACACAAAAACTAATAAATCCAAAAGGCATACACAGATTTAGAATACCAAACAGCTTTAATCTTGGTACCTCGGCATTTCACCTTCAAGGGATATTAACATATCAAATTCTAAAGCTGAAATATACTAAACAATTAAACAATTGTGTTTCAAAATTTGTCTATACATCCCACTTTTAAAGTGACCAGTGCACATTTTACAGAAACACATCCCTTAGTCATGAAAAAATACTACATTTCCCATAGAACTTCAACAGCGGCAAAATTACAACAACAAAATTACAATGAATTCTACAGCAACAGCATCATCAAAAAATTCAATCAAATTTACATAAAAATTTTGATTCACTGTTTTTTAGTGTACTAGCCCAACCATCTGACAACTGCGGTAGTGGTACTCTATTTGCTAATACAGTGGTTCCCAAACTTTTTCGATTCTCGGCTCCCCTTGTTGAATCCAGGTTTTCCCAAAGCACACCCCACCCATCAAATTCTAACAAGTATACTTTGCAAAATAATATTTTTTTTTAATTAAAAGGGTTATTTAGGTAAAGATAAAACACGTATTTAAGATCACTTCTTCTTTTGGCTTTTCCCAGTTAGAGGTCGCCACAGCGGATCACCTGCCCGCGCATGATTGGGAGTGGAGTTTTATGGTGTCGAGTTGCCAGCCCAGAGCCCACCCTTCCACAGAAGGCACACACACACACACACACACACACACACACACACACACACACACACACACACACACACACACTGTGTGTGGCCTAAGGCCAATTTAGAATGTCCAATCCACCTAGAGCATGTCTTTGGGATGTGGGAGGAAACTGGAGCACACGGAGGAAACCCACGCAACCACAGGGAGGACATGCAGACTCCGCACAGAAGGCACCCCAGCCGAAGATCGAACCAGAGAACCTCTTGCTGTTTGGTGGCAATGCTAACCGCTGCATTACTGCGGCCACCCCACAAATTTAAGATCTCAAAAAATGTAATTGTAATTGAACAAATTAATGACATAGGTATTTAAGATCACAAAAACATGTAATTGAACAAATTCAACTAATTATAATTAGTGGGATGGATGAGCCTGTTGCTCACTGCACATTTTCTCAAATCTTGGAATCAGACTGGACACATCCACTCTTATTTCCTTCTCCACATTGATTTTTGCTTGATACTTTTTTAAATGTCAATGTTTTCTATGGTAATAAACTAAATAAATAAATAACCAAATAAATAAGCAGAGAATGACCTTTGTAAAGGGCTTGTAGTATGTCTCTTATCATTGTGTGTGTGTGTGTGTGTGTGTGTGTGTGTGTGTGTGTGTGTGTGTGTGTGTGTGTGTGTGTGTGTGTGTGTCTGTGTGGGAGAGGATGGCATTAAGTCACCTAGCAGTAGCTTGTGTGATTTTTAAGCAGAGGTGACCTCTGTCTGGCATACAAAGCAATCTCGGACACCCCCTTGATGGGTTGATGGGACTGCTGCATATGCACAAGTCAAGCTCCACTTGAGTAACCCGCACGTGTGACCTCAACCTGGTCTGTGACATCAATAGAACTTGTTGGCGGGACAGATTTGTGTCCCAGAGACTCCCCCTTTTGTGGAATAGGCTCCCTCTCCACATAAAGCAGAGTACTTCATTAACTCTTTTTAAGGGCAACCTGGATAACTGGATGGGGAACAGAAAATACACCCCTGGGATTCCACCTGTGTCCTTGCTGGACAGTGGCATAAGGTGCTGACTTGTCAGAACATGGGCTACATTCTTGGCTAGGCTTGTAAGGGCCTCAGGGCCAATAGCTAGTAACTTCCTATGATACTGTGAAGCATGTGAAGAAATTTAATTCATTTTATTAAATTTCAATGAGAATTGGCAGGAGACCTATAAAGGACCATGAGCACCATGTCTATTCCTAAGATGTTAACAGTCAGGGCAATTTTCTTAAATGAGTAAGTCTTGTTGAATCTATGGCTCCTTTCCGTGGGTAATGCGTTCAGTGGCAATATGCATTAATGCATTCATCATACAGAAGAGATAATGGATCATCACAGCCTTGTAAGCATAGTCAGTTCAGACAAATATACATGAGTCAAACAGAATTTAATTCTAAAAATGCAAGATACATATGTTTAAACACTGATTAACATGTCATGTGAGAACAGCTAGTCAGATTATATGCATAAGACAGGTAACATTTATTTGCTTACATCTGCATAAATGCCAGAATATGAGTCATAAAGAAGATAAGTGTAGTAAATTATTTAGTAATGTCTGTGTACAAAATACGACACAAAGTTATATAGTGGTTTAAATCTTATAGATCTCTATATCTATACCATTGTCTTAATAAGGTCCAGCTTATGCTATACCCTCAGCAACGACAGCAAAACTTAAACTTGTGGATAATATTATCTAGCAACTCAAATGCTATAAGAATGAGCTTTTATTTGTGCAAAAAAGTGAAGTTCTGTACTTTGTACTGGCTGTGGGTATGTTTTTTCCTTCAGAATCTCACGTTTCTATAAAAAATGGCCCACTTTGGGCATTTGAAAAGGTGGCAACCTATGTTTAGCATTAAAATGCCACCATAGACTTGTACTCCCCAGATATAGTCATCCTGACAGAAACCTGGCTAAAACCTCACATTACCAGTGAGCAAATACTCCCTACTGGTTACAGCATACTAAGAGTAGACCGGCTAAACAAGAAAGGAGTCAGTGTAGCTATAATATTTAAACAGCATCTAAACATCCATATCTTAAAATCATCAGCTCCACAAATAGGCAATGAAGAAATAATATATACCAACCTCAAAATAAACCAGCACAAAACCATCAACATAATTGGATGCTACTTCCCACCTGGCCAAAACATCCCTCCACTAGAAAACCTCCTCAGCTGGTCTACCCACCATCTCCCCCTAAAAACTATCATTTTAGGTGATTTCAATATTGACTGGCAATCCTGTTCTGGCAACAATCCAACTCATCATATAAACCTTCATGGCTTCACCCAACTAGTCCAGTCGCCAACCAGGATAAATAAAAACTCCAGCAAGCACACTACCCTGGATTGGATACTAGTCAGTAAGAGCCCCCAGTCATAAAAATCAGGCTGCTTATCAGAAAGCCTCAGTGATCACTCCCCAACATTACTACTCAAAAAAATACCTAATACCAAGCTAAACCTGTCATCTACCATCAAATACGTAAAAAACTAAACTTTAACCCACTCACATTCATCTCATCCTTCAAAGAATGTAACTGACATCTCCTAAAGTACCTCAGTCTTGATGACGCAGTTGAATTTTTTAATACTACCTTCCTGAGCATCCTTAATTACCATGCCTCCATAAGACTTTCCAGAACCAAAGCACAACCGTCCCCATGGCTACAGAAAACCACTATGTCAGAAATGAAAAACAGGGATAAAGCCTGGGAGCACTGGCGCAAAACCAAAACCCCCTCAACGAGACAGAAATTCCTAGAACTACACAATAGAGTTAAAAAGCTAATAAAGCAGGACAAATTCCAATACTACCAGTCTGCCCTAGACTCCTCCCAACACAGCCCCAAACAGTTCTGGTCCTCCATAAACTCCATCCTTCACCCAGATAAAGTCAGTACCCCTCCTCCTAACATCCCTCACTCCTCCAAAAATATTGCTACCTCATTCAACACACACTTCACACAAACCATACTATCACTAGCTAAACAACACAACTACCCTCCCCTCCAACCCACACCTTCAACTAGTAATCTCCGCACTGCCTTCTCTTTTTCTCCTGTACCTACCTCCAACATAAAAAAACTCTTAACTAAACTTAAGCCCACCAAATTAGCAGCAGACAACCTCCCAAGTGAATACCTACAAATCGCAGCTGATGCTCTGGCCTACCCAGTATCCATCTTGATTAACTGATCTCTGTCAGAAAGTTACATTCCCACACTGTGGAAGGTATCACATATAATTCCCCTCCACAAAGGCGGCCACTCCACAGAACTAACCAATTACCACCCCATAGCTATTCTCTCTCCACTCTCCAAAATACTAGACAGATGCATACATTCTCAGGTCTCAGACTACCTCCTTACTAACAACCTCCTTTCCAGTACTCAGCATGGTTTCCGACCAAACCATAGCACCACCACTGCCTTACTCTCCTTTACTAACACTATCCTTCAGCATAAAAACAATGGCTATCTCTCCTCTGCTACTTTCCTAGACCTGTCTAAAGCACTTGGCATGGTCCCACACAAACAACTCATCTCTGTCCTCAATAACCTATCCTTCTCTCAATCAGTCACCAACTGGTTTCAGAGTTACCTGTCTGACCGCCAACAATCCGTTGTATGGCAGAATGACATATCTCCCCAACTACCTGTCTCCATAGGGGTCCCCCAATGATCCATCCTTGGACCCCTACTCTTCTCTGTTTTCACCAATAATCTAGCCTCTGCTACCACACATGGCACACTCATACAATACGCAGATGACTCAACCATCATCTGCTCAGCCCAGTCCCTACCTAAACTGCAAAAAGTCACACAGGAAGCCTTTTCCTCTGTTGAAACTTGGTTATCCAATGCCCAATTAATACTCAACGCAAACAAAACTAAACTACTCATCTTCCAACCCACCAAACATACTCAAAACAACTCTCACTTTAACATCACAGCAAAAAACAACACCACTATATCCCCAACTGAACACACCAAATTGCTACGAGTGGAAATAGACAATAAACTAAAATTTGACATTCACATATCTATGACCATAAAAAAAGTCCACAAAAAACTAGGAGCGTTATACAGAAATAAGCAACTTCTCACCAAAGCGGCAAAAATTTCAATAGCAAATTCCCACCTTATCTCCACCCTACATTATGCCACTCCAATATATACCAACCTAAGGCAATGCGCTCTAAACAAGCTAGAGACCTACTACAACAAAATTGCCAAATTTACCACAGGGGCATCCTACCATAGTCACCACTGTCTCTCACTTGCTGAACTGGGCTGGCTTGAACTCCCTCACCTCCTTCAGTGGTATCAACTATCACTCGCCCACAAACTAGTAAACCATCCACTAAATGTCCCATCCCTCCAGAATCTACTCCAACCCTATTGCACCACCAGACCACTAAGATCCAGCAACAAAAATCACTTGCAGATCACTAAAGCCAATACCTCTGCTGGTGAAGCACTATTCTCTTGCGCCATAGCCAAATTATGGAACTCCCTCCCACCCACAATTACCTCTGTACCATCATGCACCCACTTCAAAACTTTACTAAAAGCGCACCTAAAAACATGCTGGCTATGCCCTTGCAACTCCCACTCTAATATCACCCACCCCATCCAACCACTACCTTTCTTTCCACCCAACTAACTACCTTGATTATAGCAAGCTCAGATGCTCATAAGCCTAGTACTTATACAGCAGGAACTTCTTATTTTAACATTTGTTAATGTCTGTTAATCGCTATGTAATCCAATGTAACTACTGTGTTTATTTTAACTGTAGAGATTTTCTCCCCGGGCCTCCGCTGAAAATGGACCTATGTCTAGTTGGACACTCCCAGCCAACAAATGTAAATAAATAAATAAAATGCTCATCACTTAAATAACTATTTAAAATGGTGAAAGAAGGACACATTTAGTTTTACAGTTTTTTTTTTCACCATTCAACTTGAGAATCTATGAACCAAATATTTCATTATTTGACCACAAGAAGCAGGCTGCAGTCTCACTTGATTCTTGGACAACTATCAGGTCGCCTGATCATAACAAAGTTAACATGACAACAAATAGCATGTTCCAAAATGGAATGGGGAAACGATAGCAATATTTAACCAGGAAACACGTCTTAACTAAAAGAATGTCTGTCAACATTCTACAGGAAAACCGGAAACTTTAAAAAGGATGTATAGCTTATGCAGCCCTCAAATACCCATCACAAAATTACGTTACATCAAAGGAAGACACTGTTGCCCACCACTAAGGCAGCACTAACACAGAAGTGATAGTCTGACAGCAGCTCCACAAATTGTTTAAAGGGGAAAGTCATGAACTTTTAAACGGCACCCTTCTCATTTAGGAAAATGCAACCACAGGTATAGGCCTCAAGCCACTGAGTAAAAGCAAGAGAACAGGATAAGAGATATCTGTGATCTGCAACAATGACTTCAGCTCCCAGTGTTTTCATCCCTTTGCTAGCAGTTACCCTCCCTCCTCAGACCTGCCTTTCTCTACTTGTCCACACAGCTCCGAGTAGCTGAGCTGGCTCTGGGCTGCTGTTAGTGCACTTAGAAAGATGGTCAAACCAATACACCTGTACATACACCAAGCAGGTACCAAGCTTGAAGCCAGGTCAATCTTTCTACCACCTGCCCTGTACATGATCTTGGTGGTTACACAGTAGCTAGGGGAAAAATCTGCCACAAGCTATCAACACGATGTGAAACAGCAGCTACAGGAACTGTCACTGTCACATGACTCAGTCGCCGAGGATAGTCACATGATAACCAGAGCAGATGACTGGAGTGGTGATATTGTTCCAGTTTGGAAAGGTCCTATTTTTGACTTGTGAAAACTGCTGCCATTGTTTTTTTAAAACTACTTAATTTTGTATCTCTTTCTCTCACTCTTAATTGTATACCAGAATTTTCTTCTGTATTATAACTAGCTGTCAAGGTGAATGAGGTTTTTTCTAACCTAACTTTTTTTTAAAAGAAAAAGACATGAATTTCAGTCGCAGAGCTTTTGAAAAGGGACAATAGTTTCTTCCATAACTTGGAGTCATGAATGTGGTCACAACACAGCCAACTTGTAAGCACTGGTGTATATGTTAATTTTGGCAGGCACATGCTGAACACACCTGAAGAGGACTGCTTGCTCCAGCATTAAATGCTTTCAAGATAATGGTTATAACCTTTAGTGCAGCTGCAAAATAAACAGCAAACTAATAAGCTTAGTAACTAAGCTTATTAGTTTGTGGTTTATTTTGTGGCTAAGCTTATCAGTTCGCAGAGCCCCTGTGAGGAAGCCACGGCTCCCAGGGCACCACGGCACACACTTTGGGAACCCCTATGCTAATAAATTAAATCAGCTGGAGACTGCTTTCATTTATAATTTTGGAACCTTGGTCCCACATGGATTAAATCAGGAGGTGATGTTAAATTTCTGAAGAAATTTCATTGACAATATGTCTATATATATATATATATATATATATATATATATATATGTGTGTGTGTGTGTGTGTGTGTGTGCGTGTTTTTATATGAGTACATACACACATCATGAGAGGGTGGTGTTGTATTTTTTATGTAATACTTGGTTGAATTTTTTGATGATGCTGTTGCTATAGAATTCATTGTAATTTGTTGTTGTAATTTTGCTGCTGCTGAAGTTCTGTGGGAAATGTAGTAGTTTTTCATGACTAAGGGATGTGTTTATGTATAATGTGCACTGGTCACTTTAAAAGTGGGATGTATAGACACATTTTGAAACACAATTGTTTAATCGTTTAGTATATTTAAGCTTTAGAATTTGATATGCTGATATCCCTTGAAGGTGAAATGCCGTGGTACCAGGATTAAAGCTGTTTGGTACTCCAAATTTATGTATGCCTTTTGGATTTATTAGATTTATTAAAACCCTCAGGTTCTGAGTGTTCTTGACTCTGTAACTGCACATTATAGTAGCCCAGTAGTCACATGGCTGTAGGCCTAGACTTTGGACTTTATCTTTGCTTGCAGTTACTAGGCTGAAGTTACTGAAATTTAGATATATTTATGGGAGCTTTGATTAGTAAGATCTTGAAATCCTCTGTATATGTTCCTTTAATTTCTCTAAATGTTTTAAGTTTTTAATAATGTGACAAGAATGAACCCCATTCTTCAGTTGGGGTATGATTGGAGTTTCAGAAATTAGAACTGCTTCAGTCTTTGATGTGTGCCAAGAGTTCTCTTCTCAGCATCAGCAGTGTGCCCAGAATTGCCTCTTCCTGCAACAGTTCCTCCCTTTTTTTTATTTCTCCAAATCTTTTGTGTTTCTAATACCATGATGGGACTGGACCCCATTCCTAAGTCAAAGTATGATTAAAGTTCATGAAATTAGTATTGTTTCATTCTTTGATGTCAGCCGAAAGTGCTCATCGCAGCATCTGCAATGTGCCCAGTAATGACTCCTTCTGTAATTCATATGGAGTTACGTATATTGGTAGCATATCTAAATATGATGGTAGACTCTTTTTTATAGGACCTGTTGCTCCTACTATAATTGGAACTATCTATGTATCATTCTTCCACATTGCTCTCATTTCTGTTTGCACATCCTGATATTTTATAACCTTGTGTAATCTTGATATTTTATAACCTTGTGTCTCTCTGTATGCAGGACACTGTAGTCACTGGGTGTGGTGCTTTCAATGATCAATGCTGCTCTTGTCTTCTTTTCTTGGACTACTATATCCAGTTTTTTAGCATCTGTCTTTTGAATTGTTGGTAATGGATGATCCCATGTGATGTACACTTCATCATTTTCTATTATGCTTTGTGGCTCATGTTTCTAATGCTTCCCAGCCACTTCAAAACCATAATGTTTGCACAATCCTGAGTGCAACAGTCTCGCCACATTATTGTGCCTTTCAGTGTACAGGGCCTCTGCCATTAGCATGTCACAACCAGCAATGAGGTGTGCGACTGTTTCCAGTTCGGTTTTACAAAACCAACATTTATCTGTTTCTCCCACATGTTCAATGGACTTTGTAAATCAGTGTGTACATAGACCACTGACTTGGGCTGCCAATATTAAACTTTCATACCTTGGTTTGAACTCACCTCTCCTTAACCATTCCTGCGTTCATTCCTGGTCAACATGAGGATCTTCCAGAAGTTTTCTATACTTGCCACTATATTTATGATTTCTCCACATTTTTTGCCTTTTCTTCTGGTCCTTCACCTTATATTCTTTCTTTTGTTTTTTTGGTGCGTTCAGTTGCTGTCTGATTTTTATCTACTTCTGGTTTGATTTCCATTCTTGCTTGATGGTGATATGCTTCTGCTAGGTTAAGCAGAGAAGTCATCTTAGATTTATTCGCCTCATGTTTCAAAACTTTCACTACATTTAGGTCTTGAGAGGTCAGCAGATATGTGTGAAGTCCCATGATTGCAGATCTGTACATGTAATCAATTTCAAGGAGGCCCATCCCTCCTTCGGAACGGGAAATATATAATCTTGGTATGCAGTGATTTTTATAGATCATCTGGTGAGCATGAAGATTCCTTCTTGTTTTAAAATCTAATCTATCCAACACATTTTTGGGACAATCAATCACTCCAAAATTGTAAGTTAGGACAGGGAGAGCAAATTGGTTTATAGCTTGGATTTTGTTCCTGAACGTCAATGCTGTTTTCAGGATTAATTTAAGTCTTCTAAAGTACTCCTTAGTTAGTTTTATATGCATTTGTTGATGTTTTATTGCCGATCATTCATCAATTCACAAGTATTTATACACTCCCTCTTGATCAAGTTCTTTTATGTCACATTCTTGTCCTAAATGAGAAGTTATGTACCTACCATAACGTTCCATGTTAGTTGTCTTCTCTCGCCTTCTTTCTTGCTTGATGGGTTTGGAGCCGATCCTCGGCTCCGACTCGGCACTTTGCTAAGCTCGAGAGTCACTTTTACCAGCTCGAGGCAGCCCCATATCCCATGATGCAAGGTGGTAAGTACCCAGATCTCGTTTGTTATCTATAGGCAATAACACCTAGCATAAAAACTTCCCAGAAGGAAGAAAGAAAGGCAGAAAAAACCTGAAGGATGGGTAAGGAAGACTAGAACTGTCTGGTCTTAAGAAGCATTCTTCCATGTAGGGAGAAAAAGGTCTGTCCAGGCCAGGGGGCAGGAGGGAGGGTCGCAAGAAAGAAGGCGAGAGAAGACAACTAACATGGAATGTTATGGTAGGTACATAACTTCTCAATGTTAAGTTGTCAATCTCGCCTTCATTCTTGCTTGATGGGACCGCATCCCTAGCACCTCTATCCTGGGTGGCTCAATGGAACAGACTCTTGAGAACTGTAGAGCCAAAACTGGCTCTATCCCTGGAGGCCAAATCCAATTTGTAATGAGAAACAAAGGTATGAGGAGTGGCCCAAGTGGCTGCTGCACAAATAGTGTCTAATGGAAGTCTAGCCTGAAAGGCTGTGGAAGTGGCTAAGCTTCTGGTTGAATGCGCTTTAGGTTTTGAGCACAGCTGTTTTCCCCCGAGCTGATAGATTTCAGAGATGACAGAAGAAAGCCATCTAGATAAGGTCACTTTGGAGACAGGAAGGCCTTTTTTGTTCTCAGCATAAGAAATAAAGAGCTGATTGGATTTCCTGAATTGTTTTGTTCTGTCCAAATAATATCTGAGTTGGCGGTGAACATCAGGATAATGTAATTTTTGTTCCAATCTGTTTGAGTAATTTGGGAAAAATACAGGAAGGTCAATAGACTGGTTCAAATTATTTTTTGAGGCGACCTTAGGCAAAAAGGACGGATTAGTTCTCAAGGATACCCTGTCTTTGTGGAAGACCAAATAAGGGGGACGAACAGAGAGAGCATGAAGTTCAGACACTCTCCTTGCCGAGGTAATAGCAACCAGGAAGAGTGTTTTCCATGAAAGAAATTTCAGGGAACATGAAACAGCTGGCTCGAAGGGAGGAAGAATCAAGGATGTCAGCACTAAATTTAGGTCCCATTGAGGAGGAGGACTCCTGACTGGAGGTTTCAGGAGAAAGATTCCTTTTAAAAAGGCTCTACAAAGCCTGTGGGACATAATGTTGTGATCTGCAAACCTGACATTAAAGTTCGAGATAGCAGCCAACTGAACTTTGACCGTGGAAGATGAAGAGCCCGCGTGAAAGATTTCCGCTAAGAAATCCAAAACTGCTTGAACAGGAGCAGTAAAAGGATCTATATTTTTAGCTTTTGCCCAACAAGAGAAGCGTTTCCATTTGCTGGTATAAATCCTTCTAGTAGAGGATTTTAGGGAAGCCACTATGATATCCCTAACAGGATTAGAGATCATAGGAAGCCTGGCTAAGGAAGGAAATGGAGCAACCATGCTGTGAGGTTGAGAGAAGGGATAGACCGGTGCAGCTGACCCGATTGGTGAATCAGAAGGTCTGGTACTGGGTCCAGATGCCACGGCTGCACCAAAAGGTGACGATGGAGGAACGGGAACCAAATTTGTCGAGGCCAATAGGGAGCAATGAGAATCATTTTGGCTCTCAAAATGGTGGCTTTCTGGAGAACTTGTGGAATCAGCGGAAAGGGAGGAAAGGCATAAAGAAGTCCCTGGGGCCAATCCTGGGTTAGAGCGTCTCTGGGGGGATGACCTGGCAGTGGGAAGAGAGAAAAGAAGTCTGGGCATTTGCTGTTTTGGGGAGTAGCAAAAAGATCGCAACATGGGCGGCCCCATTCTAGAAAAATCTCCTCCACTATAGATTGTTTGAGAGACCACTCGTGAGGCATGAGAATAGCTCTGCTCAATCTGTCCGCTAGAATGTTGGTTTTCCCAGGGATATGCGTTGCTATCACAAACCAATGAGAGGAGATCGCCCATTGCCAAAGTCTGAGAGCTTCTCGACACAAGGGGTAGGACTTGGTTCCGCCCTGTTTGTTGATATACCATACTACAGACATGTTGTCTGTGTGAACTGCAATTGTTCCCAAGGGAAGAAAGTCGTTGAGGGCTTGCAACATTAAAAGCACTGCTCTCATCTCTAGGACATTTATGTGCAGGTGGTATTCGAACGGTTGCCACGTCCCATGAACCATCCTGCCCTGATAATGACCCCCCCACCCGATCAGGGAGGCGTCCATAGTGACAGTGGCTACCAGGGCCGGGGATACAAAGGGTCTGCTTTGGTGAATCTGGGGAGAAGTAATCCACCATGAAAGATGATTCTTGCAAATTTGTGTCACCAGGATTTGGTGACGCATCGGAAGTTGTTGGTAAGACCACTGAGTGAACAACATCCATTGAAGCAGACGCATGTAGAAGCGGGCCAGGGGAAGAAGGGTAATAGCCGCAGCCATGAGGCCTAACACCTTCAGAACCATTCTGGCTTGCACCTTTTTGCTGGCAAGGATGATCCTCACGTGACTTTGTATATCTGAGATTCTTTGGTCTGTGAGGGTTGCTGACATCCGAACAGTGTTTAAGTTTGCGCCTATGAAGGTAATAGACTGGCAGGGCAATAAGGAGGATTTTTCGTAGTTGATCGAAATTCCTAATTGAGTACAGAGATTTAGTGTGTAATCCCTGGCTTGAAGAAGTTGATGCCTGGTGGTGGCTGAAAGGAGCCAGTCGTCGAGATACGGAAACACCTGGAATCCTTGACGTCTCAGGTGAGCCGTGACCACTGCCATACATTTGGTGAACACTCTGGGGGCTGTAGTGAGACCAAAGGGCAGGGCTCTGAATTGAAAATGACTGGACCCCAGCCGAAAGCGGAGAAATCTTCTGGAGCGTCTGTGAATTTTTATGTGATAGTACGCGTCCTGAAGATCTATTGAGCACATCCAGTTGTCCTTCTCTAGGAAGGGCAAAATTGACTGAAGTGTAACCATTCGAAATCTTGTCTTTCTCACAGACTTGTTGAGTCTGCTGAGATCCAATATTGGTCTCCAGTCTCCTGTCTTTTTGGGGACCAAAAAGAATCTTGAGTAGATTCCGGGCTCTGAATGGTCTGTTGTAACTGGCTGAATGGCTCTTTTTTGTAGAAGCTTTAATACTTCTAACTCTGCAACTTCCCTTAGACCGGGTGGTACATCTGGATGGGAATTTTTGTGAGAGAAAGGACTTTCCTCGAAAGGAATTTTGTAACCCTCGGATATAATCGACTGTACCCATCTGTGTTGAGAGAGGGAACGCCAGGCTTCTGGGTACAGCGATAGTCTTCCCCCGACTGCCTCCAAGGATGGACAGTCGGGCAACATCTCAGGGATGCTGGAAGGGCTTGTCAGAGAGAGGCTCTCTGCTTCCCTGGTTTTGTGGACCCCCTCTGCCTCTAGAGCGGCGTCTGTTATTATTACCCCCTCTGCCTCTAGGGGTAAACTGACCACGTGTATCCGGCGTGACTCCTTGGGATTTGCGGAACCACATCTTTCCACCCTTCTGTCCTTTGGGGTAAGGTCTAGAAGGGGTGGAAAAACGGACCCCTACGGCAGAAAGTGTCTTGCCATCCTGTTCACACCTGGTCAATGTATCCTTCACTTGAGGGCCAAACAAAGCTGACCCATCAAAGGGAGAGTTTGTGAAGGACACCTTAAAGGGATCTGCAAAATTACAGAGCCGCATCCAGGATTGACGTCTAAGAGCCACCCCTGTACCCACGGCTCTACTCGCTCCATCTGCTGCATATGATATCAGTCGCATGGAGGAGTTAGCTATAGAATTAAGGATTCCTAGCTGAGAAGCAATTTTCTCTTGAGCCCTTGCAGCCGTAGGATCCTGCACTACTTCACCTAGTTCCTTAAGGATGTCCCTTTGGAGTCTGGTGAAGTGACATAAGTAGTTCAGCGAGTGCATAGCAAAGGTCGCTGAAGAGAACATCCGCTTGCCATACCTATCCATGGTCCTAGAATCCTTATTAGGAGGATGGACTGGTACGGAAGGATCTGCAAGTTCCTTCTTAGTGGCAGCCGCCACCACCATGGCATCAACAGGGACACCTTTCGTAAGGAATTGCTTTTCCGAAGGGGCTGTAATAAATTTATACGGCCTCCTAGGAACTGGCTCTACAGAGTCAGGAGCAGCCCAAGCCTTTCGAGCAATAACCTCCATAAGGGGGTTGAAAGGCGGAGACACCCAGGAGGTGGAGGGCCGAGATCCAAACGCCTCTAGGTATACCGACTCATCCTCAGATGGATTTGTGGAGGGTCAGTTTCCCCTCTGTTTTAGGAGTTCTAGGTCCGGGAGCAAGAGAGATGGAAGAGATATCGACAGGCACTGTAGAGGGAGGAGCTAAGGGAATAGACTGCTGGCTGAGCCCAGTGGCCAGCACACTCTTCATCACCTCGAAGGCCCCCCTCCCAGGGAGATCCGAGAGGACCCGTTCTGAAGAAACTGGGACTCCAGGGCCCACCGAAAGGGAAGGCTCTGAGGCAGATGTCGGAGCCGAGCTCACCAAGGCCGAGGCTCCAAGGGGAAGAGCGGGGTCGGACAAGGGTCCGATGCCACTCACCCCCTCGGAGGAGACCAGGGAAGCCCGACCACCGAATCCCTCCAAGGAAGGTCTCAAAGAGGAGATAAGAGTAGATGCCGAGGGTGCAGAAGGAGGGTATCTGCCCCTCAGCCATAGCAGTAACTATCCCCGAAGACTCCAGCTCCAAACTCTGAGGTAGAGTCGAAGGAGGAACTTGAAGAGGGTGTGGACTAATAGTCGTCTGTTGAGACGGACTATGAAGCATCTGGGCCAGTGCCTGTGATTTCAATAATCTACTTACCACCCTCTCTAAATCATGGTCTGAAAGCCTGGATGACCTAGATGATCGGCTCCGATGGCTCCGCTCCGAAAGGAGAGGTGAGGCTGGAGCCGAAAGTATCGGTTCCAAGGAAGGGGACCTGGACCTCTTCCTCGGAGGAACCATCGGAGCCGAAGAAACCAGAGATCCAGACGGAGCCGATGACTTTTCGGCTCCGAATGAAAGTTTCGATGCATCAGCTCCAGCCAGAGCCAATACAGACATAACAGTAACGGTGTCGGAGCCGGTCGGCACCGACACCGAAGCCTGAGCCACATGGTGGTCGGAGCCAGTCGGAGCCGACACCAATGTGACCATAGCAGTATCGGCACCGATGGAAGATTTTGGAAAGACAGGATCGGCTCCAGCCGGAGGCGATTTTGACTCCGAAGGAGTCGGAGCTGAGGCCACCGGCTTAGATACAGAAGCCTGGGCCTTGGAAGACTTAGAAGTCTTGCTCGGAGCCGATTTGGCCGGAGAGCCCTCCGGTTTAAGGAGACCCCTTAAAATCAACTTATTTCTCCTCTCCTGCAGGACTCTCTGGCTAAAGGAATGACAAATTGCACAGGAGTCCTGCAGGTGGAGAGGTCCCAGGCAATATAAGCAAGAAGTGTGACCGTCTGTCAGAGACATCTTCTGACAGCACGAGTCACACTTCTTAAAGCCTGAGACCCTTTGCTCTTTGGACATGATTGTACACAAAACAGTACACACAGTCCCAATCAGACAACTAAAGATTATCTAATAAACAATAATTAACCTCTCACACACACACCCTAACAGGGGGGGGGAATGGGAGGGAATGAAGGCCTGACTAAAAGAAGAGGAAGGAAAAATAATTTTAGTCAGAAAAGGGCTTACAATTAAGTAAAAATGAAGGTATTCTAAAGAAAAGTGAATATTATTAAATTTTAGGGGCAAAAAGTAGTTTAAAACTAACACTTACCAGGAGCTGGCAAAAGGAGGACCTCATCAGCGAAGCAGCAAACGAGATCTGGGTACTTACCGTCTTGCATCATGGGATATGGGGCTGCCTTGAGCTGGTAAAAGTGACTCTCGAGCTTAGCAAAGTGCCGAGTCGGAGCCGAGGATCGGCTCCGAACCCATCAAGCAAGAATGAAGGCGAGATTGACAACTTAACATCTGATGTTTTCCTGGTGCTGTAGCTTTTCTGCTTTAAAGGTTGCTTTTGCACATTTATCAAGGCCAAATGACATTCTAATATCATCTGAAAATGTTTTAACAACCTGCAGCTGTGCTTTCAGTTCCTCATCTGATGAGCTATACGGTTTTAAATCATCGACAAAGAGAAGATGAGAAGTCTTTAGACTTTGTTGTTTTCTAGAAGCCACATTATAGCCATGGCCTAAGCTGTTAAGTAACAGCTTAATGGGTTAAGGGCAAGGCAGAATAGTAACAGTAACAGAGAGTCACCCTGGAATATCCCCCTTTGAATTTTTATCCCTGGGATAGTAATTTGTCCTTTATCATGACTTAATTGCAAAGTAGTCTGCCATTGTTTCATGGTCACTGTAATGTAGTGGATCAGTGTAGGTTGTATCTTATACGTTTTTAAGCACTCTTTTATCCATGAATGTGGGATACTATCAAATGTTTTTTGTAGTCAATCCATGCAATACTTAGATTCTTCCCCTTTTCACAGTTCTCCACTATGACTTTATTTAACATCAGATGATCCTTTGTTCCATATGACTTTCTTTTATTGTTCCTTTGTTCTACTATCATAATTGAATTTTCTTCTAAATGATTTTAAATTCTGTTGGCATCAATTTCCATGCATAGTTTATATGTCGTCGGTAGGCAAGTTATTGGTCTATAATTTTTGGGGTAGCTTGCAGGTCCATCTTAAGTAGGAGCATTGTTTTACCTGTTGTTAGCCAGGTTGGTGTCTGTTCGGGATGCGCATATAAATAGTTCTTACTCATGGCTAAGTCTTCGTGAAAAGATGTTAATACTTTTAACCATAAGTTAGGTATTGCATCTGGGCCTGGTGTTTTCCAATTAGAGGCTTTTCTTAACTTTGTTTCAATCTCTCTGGTTGTTACTTCATCACATTTCATCTCTTGTACCTTTAAACTTCTTATTCTTTCTTTTACTTCTTTTATCCATTTAGCATCTTTGTTGTGTTTGACAGGATCTTCATAGATACTTTTCCAAAATGCATCTAGTTCTTCTTTTTTTGGCGGTCTTTCAATTCCTTTTACCTTGTTTCCCAGTTCTCTATAAAGCTTTTTTGGGTCATCACTAAATTGCTTATTTTGTATGTTTCTTTTATATTTATCTGTGCATCTTCTAAGTGTTTCTGCCTGTGCTGAAATTTTTAGTTTGTTATTTATGATAGTACATGATAGATCCTGGTCTGTTCTAATACTGCACACTGCTTTTATCCCATCTAGCTTTCTTAGTATTTTTGTTGATCTATTCCCTCTTCTATAGTCTTCTAACAGTGACACTTCTTGTCTTAATTGCTTTATATTTTTCTCTATTCGATACATCCATGATGGTTTTCGATTTCTCCCCTTCCTTTGCCTCACTACCCGGTGCTCTTGTGGTAGAACTTTATCGGTTATTAATTTAGCTGCACAGTAACATATCCTGTTTACTTCTGTTATATTGCATGAATTATTGTGTTCATTTGTTTTATCAGACTTCTGACTTTTGGGGTTTTATTGACCTTCTGTAGTCTATTTCTTTCATTGATTTTAATATATCTATGTACATTAAATCAAGCAACTCTTCCCTTAGTTCATTTTCTTCCAAGCTAAGGGCACATTCTTTGTTTTCCACTTCTATAGCATCTTCCTGTGGCACCTTATCTTCAATTTCATCCTGTGCCATCTGTTGCTGTGTCATATCGGAACTCACTGGCCTATCACTCTTCAATGTTGACTACATCAAAGTTTTCACAGTCTCCTGTCCCTTTCCCTGCTGTCTAGCTTTAATTGAATGTTTATACTGGTTTCCTGTGGAGGGCTCCAAAATATCTTGATATGGCACCTCACCAATTGCTTCATTTTCCACTGGTTTCCCCTTAATTTGGATATCCATTATTCTCTCCTGTTGTGGTGCTTTCTGCATTAGATTTTCTACACTGAATCCTTTACATTTCAGGTGCTCCATAACCTCTTTAACTTCTCCATTACTGATCTCCTTTTCTAATTCCTGTAGGAGTATCTGTATGGCCATTCAGAGTGTTCTCTGCTGAGAGTTAGGCCTCCCTTTCTGGTGTAAATGTATATCTCTCAGCGACCAAATTGCAGTTCGCACAGTGCATCATGCAACAGTTATCCATAATGTGTTTAGTGGTAAGTTTGTGTAGGGCCTACATCGTGATACCTACTCCTAGACTGAATTATATTAACTCCTTTTTACAGTGTCAATTTGAAGAAGTTGTATGAACACCTGTGACTTTTATGATTATCTCTAAGTCACTTTACAAACAGTTTAAGTAGGAAATAATTTGTCATTGAATTAAAATAACTAAAAAAAATCCATTTGATGTTTAAAGATGTATGCTACCTTATCTTTTACAGTTTCTAGTTTCAGTCAACTATTTTGACAATGAGCTAGGTTTTGCAGTTTCCCTTAGTTAAGTTTTACAGCAAGCTCATTTTCTTGCTATACTTTTTCTGAGCATTTGTTAAAGCAGATGAGGAATTTTATTTTTTTAGAACATAATAAAAAGTGCAGTAGGGGATATCCTGCAGAGTCTGGTGAAAATGGTTGCCTCCATAGGACATTTCAAAATCTCAGTAATTAAAGTCACTATATTATAAAGTAAAAGTAGTTAATTTTTGTTTTGGAATAAGGAAGTGGAGTATGTAGCTAAAATAAAGCTGTCTAGTAATGAAATAAGTCATTTTTTCTTAAACTGAGCAATTTATTACGTGTGCTAACATTTGTATAAAAATGAAATTCAGAATGTTAGCTATATGAATTTGAACTTTGATAAGTCTAATATCTGAAGTTATTTACGACAATTATAATTGGACGAATCTAATTTCAAAATTATACAAAATATTGATAACATATAAAACTAACCCTAATGCAAGATATTGGAATTTCATAGCAAAAGAATGTCACACTAATCTATCAATTGAGAGTATAACAAATCTTTTATGTTCTGTTAACTTAACATTTAATTTACAAGTATGGAAAATATTTACATGGAAATATATTCACAGGGCATTTATTACACCCGATAAACTAGCCAAATTCAGTTCACTTGATAAATCCTTTTGTTGGAGATATTCTTTAAACAGCAAAGCTGATTGGTCTCATATATTTTTGAAGAAATTACTATTTTTCTCCAAGCTATATTCACAGATTCCTTTATTTTAACCAAATCTTTAGTCCTCTTAAATGTTAATGATACTATTGGAATGAATAAAAAAGATCTATACCTACTTTGGTCCATACTAGCTGTGGCAAGGAAATGTATGACTAGAAAGTGGAAGTCTTCACAATAACCTACTCTGAAAGAATTCTTGAGACTGATGGAAGAGACAGCGACACTAGAAATCAAGGTGAAGGAATCAAGAATTTCATCTAAAACATGGACAAACAATCCTTGGGAAAAAATGTTAACTCTTATTGAGACATTAAAAATGACCCCTAAATAATTAATGTGTAACTTTATACTTTATTAATTGAATATTATAAATTTTTGTTACTAATTTCATATTTTTTATTAATTTTTCCCTCCTTTGTTTAGGGCAATTGTACATAGTGTATATAAAGGTTTATAATACTTGTTTATTGATGATTATATTGTTAAACATTATATTATTTGGAAAATAAAAATTATTTGGAAAAAAGTTAGCTATAGTTCTATTTTTCTATAATTCTAGAATTGCAGGCAAACTAATGAGTTACATAATGTAAGTGTTAGCTTTATATGATGTTCTATAATCACTCTTCATGACGACAATGTATATTAAAAGGATTGTTGATAAGAATTTTAGAGATAGTGTAGAACATGAAGAAACAACAACTGGAAGAAAGAGGTTAATTGTATATTTAGAATGGTATACAGTGCAAGACACGGTGCTGTTAGTAAAGTAAATATATAATAAACCAGTTATGAGCAACAGAAAAGAATACCCAACATTACTGAACTGTAGAAATTATATTTTAAAATCAGGTTTAAGCTGGAATAGGGTGAGTTATTTGATATGAAGAAGAAAGTAGTGTACGTATATGACTGTTTATTTATATATGTTTGTTTGACTTGGTTAGTCTGATAGTGCTAGACCTTTTTCAGCTACTACCTGATGTCGGACTGCAAAACAGAAGATATCAAGATGTAATACATTATAATGCAGTACAGCAAACATAAAATAAACACATATAAAAAGCATAAGCATGGAATGTATGTATCATTACAATATACATGGTGGCAATGGCAGAATCTATAGAGATTGCAAACAATTTATTACCAGAAGAACAAATGCAAAACATTATGTGATATAAGACTGGAGGGGATGGAAGTAGGGCAGGGAAGAAAGTGTAAAAGCAGTCTGTTATGTACAACTATATACAAGAAAGAGTTCTAGTCTAAGAAATAGCCATTGTACAAGTAGAAAAATCAGTGTACAGGTATAGCAAGCTTGATCTGTCTTAGTAGCACTTGCATATGTTTTCTTGCAGCATGTTCTTAAAACTGGATTTATGCCTGTAACGCTGACTATATTGTCATTAGAGGATGCTGTGTTGGATGTTTTGGAAATTTTATAATCCATAAGTACCATATATTTAAGTTCAGGAGGGATATATTCAGCTTTCACCTTTGATAAACTATATGTGTTAAACTGAAAGAAATTTAGATTATTGTTTAATTATATGTTCTCCTAGGTACTGAGAAATGTATAAATAGGTGTCAAAGAGAATAAAGAGGTATGTAATTAAGAGAATAAAGTATCAAGATGCAAGATGTTAGGTTGTAAAAGTTTAAAACTGACATATGTGGGTTACTAAAATATATTTAATTAAATTAAAATGAGACAAATTATGGTAATATATATGTGCAGTGGAATGGAACTACATAGCGCTGCTAATTTTTGATAACAGCAATAAAGATTTATTTCTAGTAACACCTTTTGCACATTAAGAAAATAATGTGTGATGCACAGAAGGTTTGTGTTACCACCTAGTATGGAGAAAGCTATGACTGTAGTATTCCTGTTGCATACCTCAACAGCTGTAAGTTATTAGTAGTAAATTAAAATGACCACAAAAAATTGATATTAAAAACAGTGTGACACAGCTGAGTGCAGGAAACCATTGGTATGCTGAATCTCCTTCCTTTATTAAAACAGAAACCAAGGAATTGCTTTTGCAGTTTAAATAGACAGACTGCTCATGGTTTAAACAGAACTAGCAGACTACCAGGAGGTTAACTCGTGTGGATTATAATTAGCTTTCTGACTAAACTATCAAACTATTCTTCATTCTTTCATGTAGATCAAAAGGCTTTTCTTCTTCTCAGTAGATCTTAGATGCTGAAGTAAAAGCCTAGCACTCCCAACAAGTAACATTTTTTGCTAAAAGAATAATGCCAAAGATAAAAGCCTTCATTTCCTCCATATGAGTAAGTAGCCCCTTACAAACATGCTGCTCTGACCTCCAGTTCTATATGTAACTTATCCACATGCACCTGCACTGCCCTATGCTGTGATTTGCAGTGTATAATACAGACAGCTAGGGTGACTTTTAAAACATTCTGTAATTCCTGTCCTTTGGTAGTACACCAATCAGGACGCAGCATGACAGGAAACAATCATGGTTGATTGGTAGATGGAAGTTCTGTGAGCTATGCCAATATGTCTTATGAACAGACAAGTCTAGATTGTCCCAACAGCATCCTTCTTTGTGTTATAAAAGAAAGTTTTCTCTGTTATTGTTAAGTGTACTGGCGATTGTAAAGAGGTGCTGCTGTTCTTTTTTTCCCTTTCTTTCTCCCTTCTCTCTTTCTTCTTGTTCAGTTTTAAAATATGTAGGCAATGCAATGAAAAAAATCCTGGTTGAAAGCACATGACAAACGAAAACATAATGTACTTTTTCTCATTCTTGAATGGGGAAATGACTGGATTAAAGACCTTAGATTGATTTAGTAACAAGTTTTAAGAGTAAACAAGTAAATGAAAAAGAATATTGAATATTATGAGGCTTTTTTCTAGCAATTACATGTATGCTCAGTAGCAATCCTGCAGCTGGCCTTCATGTTTCCATGGAAACAATCTGATAAAGAGAAACTGTCTGCCTGGTTCTCATGTCTCCATGGAGACAATCTGATAAAAATAAACTGTCTACAGTATGGTGGAGAGTGATTGGCTGAAGAAAAAAAAGCTGAGAAGAGAAATTGGCTAGGAGATAATGTTCTCTGAGAGCATTCAGGGGTTTTCCCAGCTGGGAGAGTTGTAAAGAAAAGACAAAACCAATTAGCACTTAGTAGATGTACAGGTTTCAGCATGCATCTTAGCATGCTTAACCTTTCTTTTAGGTTAACTCAAGTCTATGAGTGCGGCTGTCAGTTTGGGACTTTTGCATCTATTAGAAGGGTAAAACTTCAGTATTTGAAGATGTACATAATTTTGTGTGTTAGTATTATGTTAATAAGTTTTAGGGGGTATTGGGGTGTGTTTGATTTTTGTTTGAGGGCTTTCAACAAAACAAAAAGTTTTGTAAGATGTGATATAGGCTCAAATGGATATGACAAGAAACAACTGTATAAAAGTTCAACTTGTCAAGAAGTATATGTATGTAACACAAAATATGAAACTAGACATTTAATAAAAAGGGTGTTGTACATAAAAGTTGGGAATAATAACTTTTTAATGCAATGATGCCTTCTGTAATGTTTTTAAATGTCAATGGTCTCACAGATAAATACAAAAAAGAAAGAGTAGTGAACTATATTAAAAAAATGTAGAGTGCAAACAGTTATATTAGAGGAGACACACTTAGAACTGAACATCTGAATTTGATAAAGAAAGGTCTTCAAGATGGGACAAAGGAAAATAAGAGTACTTATTTTAATTGCAAGAGAAGCTCCAATAGTGATAGAAGGGGATAAAAAAGATAATAATGGCAGATTTGTAGTGCTAAGGGGCTACTGGCAAGGGAGAAGGATTACACTGGCATGTTTTTATACTCCACCTAAAACTGCTAAGATTAAATGATATAAAAAAATGATTCAAAGAAATGTTGTTGCATTTAGGACCACACAAGTGCAGCCTGTATGAACTTATAAATGTCAGCTCACAAGAAAAATGCAGTGCAAATAACATAGATACAGCAGTATCAGAGGATAACTTAAGAAAGAAAATAACACATATGACATGCAAGAGGTAGTTCACATTACATAAACACGCTCAATACGGACTATTAAATGATAAATAATAAATAAATACCCACCACCAAACCTCTTTACCATTAAAATAGAGAATAAATAAATAGAGACTAGTGAACAGCAGCTGTTTACTTACCGTATTGCACTTGTTAACCTTAGACGCGACTCAGTATAGCCATCATATTGCATACTAGTAATACTGGCAGTAATTGCTCAGAGCAGCAGGATTAAATGAAAAAAGAGGCTTCAATGTATCAGGTATTATGGTTGGTGTCTGAGTTAATAAGTCTCACAGCTGTAGGATACAAACTGTTCCTGAATCTGGTAGTCCTACAGCGGAAGCTGCAGTACCTCCTTCCAGATGCACATTGTGAGAATCAGTTGTGGGCTGGATGAGTAGAGTCAGCTAGCATTTTGTATGTTCTCTTTCTTGCTGTTATAAAGAAAAGTTCCTGAATATAAGGGAGGTTTGTGCCCAAGATTTTCTCAGCCACCCTCACCAACCTCTGTAATTTCTTCTTCTCAGCAACTGTACAGTTGTTGGACCATGCTATGAAGTTGCTAGTGAGGATGGTCTCGATAGCTCCCCTGTAAAAAGTGGTAAGAGCAGTGGGAGCCTGGCCTTTTTGAGCTTTCTCAGGAGGTGAAGCCTCTATTGAGCCTTCTTGACTATATAGTTAGTATTAACATTGATAATGCTACAATACAGCTTAAGAAAATTCTAGAAACATAATCAGTTTTCAGCAAGGAATATTACTTATAGGTGGTGACTAGAAAGTGACTTGCAACAGCAAAGATGTGTCTTGGGGGCCCAGAAGGGAAAGTATAGCAAAGGAGGGTAGATTTGTGAAGAAATATATGAAAATATTTGGCATGGAAGATACAAATTCAGGAACAGGAGTTTGGAGTGAATTTACATATTATTCCCAAGATGTAAAAACTGGGCTAGGCTAGACAGAAGTTACATTTCACAGGAACAATGTGCATTTAATTGAAGGTCTTGATGCACATCCAATAACTATTTCAGATCATGTGCCAATAATAATTAAAATAAAAACACAGGGTAATGAAATAAAAATGAGACACTGGTGCTTTCCCACCTATCTGTTGAAAAGAGTGGAATTTAAGAAATGAGTAGTGGAGATTATTCAGGAGCTATTAGAGAGGACAGAAATTTCTTCTAAAAATATATAGTTAGGGAGTGGGATAAAATTAAGGTGGAGTTTAAAAATTGAGTAGAAATAAAAGAAAGGAAGCTATGGTTAAGAAGTAACAAGAACTGTTTAGATGGACAGATAAATGTTAAAGTATTCCAAAATAGGGGGAATCTCATAGAACAAGAAAAGGATCAACTGCAGAATGCTAAGCAGAAAATAAGGGATTACCTCAGCAATATGCACAAGTTTAGAAAGATTGCTGTTAAGCAACTGGTTTTGATAATAAATTTAGAGCACAAAAACTTTTAGCACAATGACTCAGCAACAGAATGTAGAAAGGGCTGTTAAGCTTAGGAAGCATACAACAAAGAAGGTAACAAGAGATCCTGTAACGATATTAGAAATATTTTGGAAATTCTATGAAAGCCTGTATAAAGCAGAGAAATATGGAAATAAAGAAAAGATGCAAATGGAAATGTTTATAGAAGAATTAAATATGCCAAGGTTAGAGGTAGATGAGGCTCAATTACTAAATGTTAGGATAAGAGGAGATGAGATAAAAATTGTGATGTATAACCAATCTACAGGAAAGTCCCCAGGAATAGATGGCATTCCTGTGGAAGTCTGGAATCTAGGAGGGGAAAAAACTGATAAAAATATGGAAAGTTAACAGTATTTTAAGAGAAGCAGAAGCAGCAACATCCTGGAAGAAAGCAGTGGTAGCTGTAATACCTAAGAAGGGTAAAGAGCCATCAGATCCACCTTCATACAGGCCCATTTCAATACTGAACCATGATTATAATGTGTTTGTGTCTATAATGGCTAAAAGAATGACAAAAGTAATGCCAAATGGATACATTTGGATCGAGGTGGCTGTGTGGAGGGGAGGCAAACATTTGACACAATTAGCAGAACACTGCTAATCCAAAAGAAAGCAAAATATAAGAAAATACTATTGTTGTTGGTGGGTCTTGATGCAGAGAAAGCATTTGACAGAGTAAGCTGGAACTTTGTGAGCAGGACAACTGAAGCATTTGCATTTCTTGAAAAAATGATGAGGTTGATTAAGAGGATATATGAGGGATAAGAGGTGAAAATTAAAGTGGGTGTGGTCCTCTCTGATAATGTCTGCTTGAGTAGAGGAACCAGGCAGGAGTGTCCTCTTTCCCCTTTGTTATTTGCATTATATTTAGAACCATTAGCAAAGAAAATAATGGACTCAGAAATTCAAGGATATAATTAGTATGGTAGTCAAGAAAAGCTGGCTCTGTTTGCAAATTATATTATTCTATACCTGACAAAACCAGAAAGAGGCATTACAGTGTTGTGGAACATTTTGATACAGTTTCAAATCTTTTTGGGATATAAAATTAATTAAGCTAAAACAAAGGTAATAGCCCTAAATTATGTACCTACCCATGAACTGGTTCAGCAATATCCATATTTATGGGTACATGATAAAATGAAGTATTTAGGAGTATGGATTAAAAATGATTCTGGTGTGGCAAATAAGGATATGTGGGAAGAGACTAAACAAAAGATAATACAAAAACTGAGAAAAATGGTAGCTTTGTTATATGGATATGGATAGTAAGATATATGCAGTCAAAATATTTGTAGTCCCTTTAGTCTTATACACAGATCAGGCATATTTTTATCAACCAGAGGAGAAGTTGTGGATAGCAATTAATAAAGAGCTGAAGGACTTTATCTGGGAGGGGAAGATGGCAATAGTCAAGTGGGATACACTGATTATTCCAGTAGAACAGGGAGGATTGGGATTACCTAATTTGAAGGGGTATTTCACAGCTACATAGTTAAGGCTCCTATACATAACACAAGCAGAAAATATAATTCTAAGTAGAAAGGGATGATGTTGAAACAGGGGGGAAGCTCAGGAAACAAAGAGAGACTGAGATTCTGGATGCAGGCCTTTAAAGAGAATAGCAATAATCATATAGAATAAAGTAGCAGAAAGTATTCTAAGAAAAGTCAAGATGTGAATGGAGAAAGGAGATTCTGCTGATAGGGATGACTACAATTAGTGATATAAACAATAGGCATGAGGGGGATAGAATGTATTGAAGAAAACTGGCAAAGGAACCAAGGCAATGGGAGCAAATAACTAGAGAGGGTAAGGTAATAAAATGAGAAGAGGCCAAGAATTTATTTAGACTGCAGGTTAAATATTGCCTTCCCTATCAATGAGTGATATCAGAGAATAGACAGAGAGAAAGAAATAGGGGGGTCCTGAATGAAAGACCAGCACTGGTAGAGTTTTTAGTAGAATCTAGAACAGAAGCTGCCATTAAAAAATGAATAATTAGTAAAGCATATAAAATAGTGCATGATAACTATAAGAATCAATCAGAGGGGGTTAGAAAGGATTGGGAAGAGAGACTGGATAAGCAATTCACAAGAAACAATGGGAGGATATATGTATGTCTCCCAAATATGCAACAAAATCTAGAAGATTTAGGATTTTTGCTTGGAAATGTTTACAGAGATATTTTTTTCTCAATTTTTTTTATTTTCAATTAAAATAATGTTTACATATTATTTTTAAATATCATTTTAAACAACTATATACAATATTTACAATAGCCTGACTTTCAATTATATACACTGTGTGTTATTAAATATATAATGAACAGATCAGCTATCAGAGATACAATATTGATTATTACAGAGTGTCCAATAAAGATATAACTTTCTTCCAAGGATTATTTACCAATGGTCTGGGATAGATTCGTAGTTTTTTTATTTTTATTTCCATCAGTGCAGTTGTCTTCAGTAAAGTGTAGAATTCTTCCAAGGTCGGGGGTGTATTTGAATTCCACCTTCTGGTTACACATTTCCTTGATATAACAAGTATTGTCCATAACAAATACATATTTGTCTTATTCAGGTAGGCACCTTCATTTACATTTAGAATTATCAATACTTTAGTTAAGGTAAAGGATTCATTAAATAAAGCTTGTAAAAAATGATTAATTCCATTCCAATATGATTTCATTTTATTACATTCATAAAAAATATGAATCCAGTCTGATTTGACTTTTCACACCTCCAGCAAAAAAAAATTTGTAGTAGTAGTACTGATCTTTTTAATTCTGTCTGGTGTTAAAAATGCTCTATGTAAGTATTTCCAGTTAAATATTTTCCAGTACTGTGTGTTAGAGGTGTAATTAACTGATAGTAAGATGTTAGTTTTAATTTATTCTGTTAACTGCAATGACTAACCTTTTGTTAAGAACTGCCAGTATGATGGTTTGGGAATTGTTTTATATGTTATTAACTCTTTATATAGATTTGAAATTGAATTTTTCTTTTCACAACTATTATATATAAATTCATACAGAAAACGTATTAGATTTGGAATATCCTTAAATGAGGAATTATTAATTAATCTGCATAAATCCTGAGTGTACATTAGAATGCTTTGTAAGGTTAACCAGTCCTGTGTTGGAATATTGTAAGCTGTTTTTATCATATGTATATCTAAAACATTTAATTTATTTACACATTGAAACCAGCATAAGAATCCATTTTGTTCCCAGGAGGTTATTGTTTCCCAATATATTTTGTGAGGAAAGTTCTTAGTGATGGTAAATGGAGTTAAAAGGTCAAACCAAAGTTTTAGACCTATGTTTGCATTGATAAGTTTCCTAAATGAATTGATGTAATGATTAATCAGTGTTGTTTTAGAAGGTTTTGTTATATTATATTGTATATTTATGCATAGTATGCACCATGGTTTGTTTGATTTGTCTACTATTCATTTTTTTTTAACAGATTAAATTCATTTGTTAATATAGCCATTGTTAATTCTTTCCAGTAGGCAAAATAATTTGGGTTTATCCAGTCTATTGTAGTTTTAAGCACAGATGCTTTTATATATGTATCTATTTCTGGGAAGTTCAATCCTGTGATGAGTTAGAGCAACTCTATTCTTTTTGGGATACCATAAAAATTTTATTAAACATGAGTTTATTTTGTTAAGAATGCATCTTTCAGGAATTAACTGTATTGATAATGCTACATGCAGTATTTTTGGTAATAAGACCATTTTTATTAATTGCAATCTGTCTTTAAAAGTTAATATAATTTTGTTCCACTTTTCTATATACATTTTTATGTTTCAATAATGTTTTTATAACTTATTAATATTGTTTTGTTTATATTTTTGCATAATACTATTCCTAAATAATTTAGCATAAGTTCTTGTTTTCTTATGATGGATTTATCTGTAACTTGTAGTTCTTTTTTCTTATTTAAAAATAGAAATTTTGATTTTGATCTATTAAAGTGTAGACCTGAAATCTTATAAAATTTCTCCATTACTTCTTCTAGCTCTCCAAATGACTCTCTGGAGTTTGATAGGGTTACTAAAATATCATCAGTAAAAAGCATTATTTTAGATATGTGCTGGTCATAGACTTCTATTCCTTTTATTCTTGGATTATTGCATATTATTTCTGCAAGTATTTCTATAGCCAAAGCAAATAAAATAGGAGAAAAGGGCATCCTCGTTTAGTACCTTTTGTTATATGGATAGATTCTGAGGTGAAAGGACCTAATTTAATGTAGGCTAAGTTATTAATATATATGTTTTTTAGTAATAAGATGAAGGGAGGAGGAAATTCAAAGAATGCTAAAGTTTTAAATAGATATTCCCAGTTGAGGGAATCAAAGGCTTTTTCTATGTCTAATCCGATTACAAGTGTTTCTCTTTCTTCTTTATTCACATAATCTATAAGAGTAAGTATCCTTTTAATATTATCATGTGTGTGCCTGTTATATAAAAATCCAGTTTGATCATTATTAATTGTCTTTGAAAGTGGGATTTTCATTCTGTTAGCTAGTATTGACATGAATACTTTGTAATCATTATTCTCTAATGATATAGGTCTGTATGAGGTATAAAGGTCTGATGGTTTATTATCTTTTAGAATTGGTGTTGTTGTTGTATCTTTCGGCTTTTCCCGGTTAGGGGTCACCACAGTGGAACTCCGGTCTGCTAATGATTGGCAGTAGATTTTTACGTGCCCAGTTGCCGGCCCTGACACACAACCTTCAACTAAGGTGCACCCATTCACGCATGTCTCCACACAGAAAACGATCTAGCTGAGAATCGAACAGGATAATGTCTTACTGTGAGGTGACAATGCTACTGGAGCACCACCACCGCAGTTGAAGCTATGAGAGAATATTTCCATGAGGGTGGTATTTTTGCTTCTGACTGGACTTCTAGCAAAGGTTTATGAAAAAGGGAGATTACTGTTGAAGGGAAGAATTTGTCAATTTCCGTAATTATACCATCGAACCCTGGAGCTTTGCTAGAATTACTTTCTTTTATCTTGTCAGCAATTTCTTTGTAGGATATAGGTTTTTGTAGGTCTAGTTTTAAGTTTTAGGGAATTTTTTTTTATATTGATAAGGTTTGTATCTAAGTTTATTTGGTTGGTATCTAAATCTTCTTTTTTGAAGTGTTCCATATAATGGAACAGAAATGCTCCAAGGATGTCTTCTATATCTGATACTTTTTTCCCTTTCTTTTCATGATATATACTACTAATGTATAGCGATATTTTATACCCCAAGTAGACTCTAGAGAAGTTTTCCTTGGGTACACAGCAAATGTTGAAGATGTGGCAGGGAAGAAAGAGGTATGTGGGAACATATTTTCTGGGACTGTGGTGGGTTGTCTGACTTTAAGGATTCCCTGTGGGATGCACTGTCAGAGATGCTGGGTAAGCAGATTCGTGTGATGAGGGAGATGATTTTTCTGAGCTATGATACAGAATCAGAATTGGCTAGACACAGTAAGGCCTTGCTGTATTTAATTACAGTGTCTGCCAAGAAAACAATTACTAGAAAATGGAAATCAAAATCTAAACCAACTACATTAGAAGTAGTGAACATAGTAACAGAGGTAAAACAACTGGAATTAAGATCTTTAGAAAAGGGTAGGACAAACTGCACAGGAAAAAAATGTGAATTGTGGGAATAATACATACAGGGGAGGAATGTGATTTAAAAGAAGACAGGACTTAAATGAGCTATGTTGTTGCATCTTTCGGCTTTTCCCGGTTAAGGGTCGCCACAGCGGAACTCTGGTCCACTAATGATTGGCAGTAGATTTTTACATGCCGAGTTGCCGGCCCTGACGCACAACCTTCAACAAAGGTACGCCCATTCACGCATGTCTCCACACAGAAGACACTCAAGCTGATAATCGAACAGGACAACGTCTTACTGTGAGGCAACAATGAGCTATGTAATGTTTGAAAATGATTGTGTAGATTATAAGTGATGTATAATGTTTGCAACTGGGAGTGTGTCAGTATGGTTTGTGATGTAAAATACTTGCAAGTAGGATTGTGTCAGTATGATTTGGTTTCATTTATATAAATGTATGATTGCTTATGTTGTAAGTGATGGTTAAACAAAGATGCTTCTTGTTTAAAAAAAGGCAGGAATTGAATAATTTATGTAATGTTGCTTGGGTTATATGATATACAGCAATATATGTGAAGTAAAATGTTTGTTAATGTTAATTTGTTAATACAGTTTGATTATGTTTGTGTAAGTGTACATTTGCCTATGTCATAAGTAATAATTCAGTAAAGGTGTTTAAAAAACAGCATCTTCTTTGCAGCTGTCTCCTTGGGTCACACTTTCAGTAAAATCCTAATATGGAATATTAGGCCACAGTGATCAGAAAATTAAAATTTGCTATATTTCTCTGCACTTGACTCTTCTAAAACCCATCTGTGGAAATGGTTTGAAACAGTATTTCTGTCCCACCTGTCTGTAACATCCCTAGAGCTTGCTGACCCTTTCTAGAGGAACTTTATAGTCTTTTACCTAAATAATCTCCAAACAATTTGATCAAACCTCTCTTCCAACAAGATCAATTTGACAGCACATGAGGTTTTATTGATTTATGAAAGACATTTACACTATGCCCCATAGCAGTATTCTGAAAGGCTTTGTGAAGATTGGAGGAAGATGGGTGAAGGCTGCCAGCCTAGTCAAATATAATTTGATACATAATCCTATCAACTGTATAAATAAATGTAAAATACAGGCTTTTGTTTTAAATGAAAGAAAATACTGTAAAATGTGAACTTCAAGATTGTTGCAACATTGCCATCTGCTGTAAGGAAAACCAAGCCAAGCATTTCAAATGTGTCTTTTGAAGTTGAAAAGATCTTATGAATCTCTTTGATGTTTACAAGTCGGCTCCAGTGGGTCTGGATGAAGGTTTCATGCCCATTGTTTTAAGGTTAAAGTTAAGGGCCAGAATTTAAATGTGGAAGGTGCTTTATTGCTCTGGGTTCTGCCAGAGTGTATATGTGAAATGTCTTGTATTGTTGTAGTTTCCTGAGCAGGTGTTAGCTTGCTAAATAATGCATATGTGGTATATCTTGCCAAGTGTCAGGACTGTGAAGCATTTTACGTAGGAAAAACTAGTAGATGTTTTAAGGATAGGGTAAGGGAACATTTTTTGGATATGAAACATCTCAAAACTACTAGTGCCCTAGCTATACATTTAATTGACAACATTGGTCACTCTTTTAAGTTTTGTGTTTTACAGCAGGTTAAGATTAACCTCCAAGGTAGGATTACAGATGCTCACTTGGACGTTTGTGAATTAAGGTGGCAGCTGAGATTAAATGCACACAATTATCCTGGTATCAACGAGTTTAGTTCTATTAAGCCCTATCTTAAATTGAAGCATATTTTAGGGCGGTAGTGTAAACATTATTATGGTTTTAGTATTTCGTATTTTGTATTTATTTCTTACTTAAACATTTTTATTTATATACATACATCTCTACATACACATTTTTATATACATTTTTCACTAATATAATATTTTATGTTACAATATATTTATCATTGTTATAGTTGTTGTATAGATTTTTAGCAACAATTATTTATATATTCTACTTATATATATTTATATTCATATATTTATATTTTTATTTAGTTTAGTAGGCAGTATTAAACAGAATGTTCAAAAGTTGTTTGCATTCTATGTATCTATTGTAGGCATTTTATAGTATGCAGTGACAATGTGTATACCTTTAAATTTGATTAATTTTGTTTAATTGTTTAATTGGATTGATGAGCGTTGTATATATATATATATATATATATATATATATATATATATATATATATATATATATACATGGTTTTTAATTGTGACTTCAGTATTCTGAAGAAGTCCTATGTTGGCCTGGATTCGTTTTCCTTTTTCTTCATTTTTGGTTCGTTGTGGAGGTTTGGTTCTTGGTATAGAACTAACATCCTGCAGATGCCCTGAGAGGGAAGGATATGGATGAGGCAGTACTATGTACTTATGCAGTTACATGCAGTAAGGCTAGGAGACAAGCATGTGGGTCTGGTAGCCTGGGGAGACCCAGACAGACTGCATACTTGCAGCCAAGACTGCTGAGGTGGTTACTTCAGAGAGTGAGCTACACTGTAGCAATGAGACTGAATGTGAGCCACAGCTGCTTGTGGGTACTGATGTTCCTTTGGACAGGGTAACTGCAAAGGTAGAGGTGAGTAGTAGTACCCAGGCTGAAAGTGAGGCACCGCTGTCAGAGGATGCCAGACTTCCTGTGGAAGGTGAGCTGGGAAGGGTTATGAGGAGAGACTTGAGACAGGCTCAGCTCTCAGACCTTACATTGCAAGGCCTGAGGCAGGTAGCTAGGGAGGCACCTGATTCTCAAGGGAAGGGGGAATCTCTATACTGGAACAAAGGGTTACTATACAGAGAGTGGACCCCTGAGGGAGAGCTAGAAGGTGAGAGAGTACAGCAGCTGGTAGTGCCTAGAACTTACCATCTGGCTCTTCTAGCCATAGCCCATGATATTCCCTTTGCAGGTCATATGGGCATAAAATAGACAAAGAGGCGTATTATGCAAAACTTCTATTGGCCTGGAATTTCCAGAGATGTAACAGGGTACTGTAGGACCTGTGAGCAGTGCCAAAAGGTAGGTAAGGCAGGAGACAAGGTGAGAGCTCCTTTGATGCCTTTACCCGTGATTGAGGAGCCATTTCAGAGGGTAGCTATGGCTACTGTGTGTCCTCTGAGTACCTCAAGTTCCATAGGAAAAAAGTATATCCTAGTGATTGTATATTATGCTACACAATACCCTGAGACAATGGCTTTGTCCTTCATTGAGGCCGAGAAGGTGGCAAATGCTTTGCTAGAGATTTTCAGCACGGTAGATTTCCCAAAGGAAATACTGTCTGACAGAGATGCCAATTTTATGTCAGACCTGCTGGCTTGTCTGTGGAAGTCCTGTGGGGTGAAGCACATGAAGACCACCTCTATCATCCCCAGACTAATGATCTTGTTGAGAGGTTAAACTCTACAATCAAGTCCATGCTATGGGCATTTGCAGATCAGTTTAAGAGGAAGTGGTACAAATATTTGCCCCATCTGCTGTTTGCTTACAGAGAGGTTCCCCAGGAATCCACAGGTTTTTCACCCTTTGATTTGCTGTATGGGCATAGGGTGAGAGGACCTCTAGATTTAATTTGAGATGAGTGGGAAGGTGAGTGTGAGTCTCACAAGGAGTCTGTTGTGGCATATGTCCTGAATCTCAGGACAAGGCTCAGGGAACTCATGGGCTTGGCCCAGGAGAACCTGGCAGAAGCTCAACAACAGAAAAAGATGTGGTATGACAGGAATACTCGAGATAGAGACTATGCTGTAGGGAAGCATGTGATGGTTCTCATTCCTGTCAGACACAACAAGTTGCAAGCAGCTTAGGAGGAACCCTACAAGGTGGTAAGAAAGGTAAGTGATGTTAACTACATGGTGTAACTGCTAGGCAGAAGGCAGGGGCACAAATTGTACCATGCTAACATGATGAAACCTTACCATGATAGGGAGGCCCTTGTGCTGAGCATTTGTAGTGGATTGCAGGAGGAGTCTGAGGGAGATCTGGGGACTGATCTCCTCAGTGAGGCTCAGGCTGACACTTTGGAGGAAGGGGTAGTAATGTCCCAGCAGCTATCTCCTACCCAGGTTTGAGAAATCCAAGCAGTGTTGCAGGAATTTGGAGGAATGTTCACCAGGAAACCAAGGAGCACCCACCTGGTGCAGCACCAGGTGGATACAGGACCCCAAAGGCCTATCAGGCAGGTCCCTTATAGGGTGCCTGAGAGAGACAAACAGACTCTGAGGGAAGAGGTACAGGAGATGTTGGAACTAGGGGTGATTCAGGAGTCCAACAGTCCCTGGGCCTCCCCAGTGGTACTGGTGCCAAAGAAGGATGGCAGCACCAGGTTCTGTGTGGATTACAGGAAATAAAATAGTCACACAGAGGCAGATGCTTACCCCATGCCTAGGACAGGTGAGGTCCTAGAGCAGCTGGGTTGGGCTAAGTATCTTACAACCATTAATCTTACCAAGGGTTACTGGCAGGTGCCTTTGATTCCCAGTGCTAGAGAGAAGTCAGCCTTTGTGACTCCTTTTGGCCTGTATGAGTTCACAAAGATGCCCTTTGGGATGAAGAGTGTCCCAGCGACTTTCCAGAGGCTGGTAGATCATATCTTAGCTGGAGCAAAAGGGTTTGCCCTTGCTTACATGGATGATATTGCTATCTACAGCCATTCCTGGCAAGAGCACCTTCAGCATGTCAGGGAGGTGCTGGGCAGACTACAGAGGGCAGGGTTGACCATTAAGCTGAGCAAATGTCAGGTGGGTATGGCAGAAGTCTCCTACCTAGGATATAGAGTGGGGAGTGATAAGATAAGGCCAGTACCTGCCAAAGTGGAAGCCATTCAAGCATGGCCTGCACCTGTTACCAGAAAGCAGGTGAGGGCATTTTTAGGGATAGCAGGGTACTACAGAAAGTTCATTTCCAATTATAGTACCATGGCTGCTCCCCTCACAGACCTGACAAGGAAGAACAAGCCAGATAAGGTAGTGTGGACCCCAGCATGTGAGCAGGCATTTCAGAAGCTTAAGGAAGCTTTGGGAGGACCCCCTGTGTTAGCCAGCTCAGACTATAGCAAAGAATTTGTTGTGCAGGTGCATGCTTCAAGCTATGGGGTGGGGGCTGTACTTAGCCAGATTTCTTCAGAGGAAGAAGAGCGCCCAGTGGTTTATCTCAGTCATAGGCTCCAGCCCAGGGAGGAATGCTGTGCAGCAGTAGAGAAGGAATGTCTAGCCATAGTGTGGGCACTACAAAAACTTCAGCCTTGTCTGTATGGAATAAAGTTCACTGTGATGGCAGATCGCAACCCCCTGGTATGGTTGAACAGAGCCAGTCAGCAAGGTGCTGGGTTGCTGGGATGGAGCCTGGGGTGGAAGGCATGTGATGTGTCAGTGCAGCACCACAGTGGGAGTGACAGTGCCAGTGCAGATGGACTCTCGGGATGGGGAGTGGAGTGAGGTACACCAGGATGGACCTGACACTCTCAAGCGATGTTTCTCAAGGGGCACTTGAAAAACTTGCTTGAATTCCCCAAGGTGAAAGAGATGTGAAGATTGGAGGAAGATGGGCAAAGGCTGCCAGCCTAGTCAAATAGAATTTGATACATAATTCTATCAACTGTATAAATAAATGTAAAATACAGGCTTGTGTTTTTAAATGAAAAAAAAACACTGTAAAATGTGAACTTCAAGATTGTTGCAACATTGCCATCTGCTGTAAGGAAAACCAAGCCAAACATTTCAAATGTGTCATTTGAAGTTGAAAAGATCTTATGAATCTCTTTGATGTTTACAAGTCGGCTTCAGTGGGACTGGATGAAGGTTTCATGCCCATTGTTTTAAGGTTAAAGTTAAGGGCCGGAATTTACATGTGGAAGGTGCTTTATTTCTCTGGTTTCTGCTAGAGTGTATATGTGAAATGCCTTGTATTGTTGTAGTTTCCTGAGCCGGTGTTAGCTTGCTAAATAATGCAGTTTGTGACCTGAGAAAACCTAAGTGTCAAAATGATGTAATTTGGGAGTTCATCAGCAGATCTGTTGGTTAGTGTTTAAAAATTATTGTTCAGTGAGTGACTGGAAGCATTTTGATCTTAGACATCTAACCCAGCACTGCTTATGCTTTATGTATGTAAGTAAGATTATAGCACTGTGTTTTCTCTTAAGAATAGCTAAAGATTAGAAAGTTAGATTAAGTGTTTTTCTTTGACATCAGACCTGTCCTACTGTATTGTTTTAAGCTTCTGTGTGATCTCTGAACTTTTAGATATATCTGTGGTGTAGTAGTTTTGTCTTGTGTTTTAATTATTTATTATTAAATATTTTAAAACCTTTACCTGTGGCTGGTTTATGTAGAGATAATTTAACCTCTAAAGTACATTGCATGTTTATAGAGTTCATTGTAATAGGCCACTCTAAAATAAGCCTTAGACTGTATAGTCACATTACCAATTGGATAATATTATTGCACAGTAATAATTGGACACTCTTTTAAGGGCCTTTTAGTAGCTGATAATATTAGCTGGTGGTGGCAGAAATTACTACCGTAAAGTCTGGGTAAAGGGGCACAGCTGGAGAATCTGTGTCAGCCTTTCCCAGAAGTGTCTGTGAATTGTATAAATACTTATTTCAAAGTGTGGGTGTGTGTCAGCTACCTGGGCAGAGACACAAAACACTGGTTGGACAGAGAGGGTACTGGAGGTTAGCTTGCCAGTTAGGCTGTGATCTGGATCATATAGCGGTGCCAGTGGGGAGTCTTATTGGGGACCTGGTGAGCAAGGAAGTAACCAACCCCAGACTGACTGTGATCTCTGTCTGCACTTAAGGGAAATTGTACTTTACTGTATGTATTAGTTATCCTTTCCTCTTCAAGGAGATGCCCTCCCTGGTGTTAGTGGTGAGGATTGAGGATCCTTGATTGCTGAGCCAGGGCACAGGCATCACAGGCTTTATAAACATTCATGATGATCTCTTTGTTATCACCTGTAGTGGAATCTGACTTTAGGAAGTAGAGAAGGAAATTCAAGAATAAAATTGTTTTGTGATCACCATATGTGGTGTACCCAAAGGACGAGGTTCCAGTTTGGGTCTGTTTTTCTTTAATATGTTTATGTCATTATAAGCAGTTATAGCAAGCATGTGACGTTCCAAATTTACAGATGATTGCAGGATGTGGACTGTAGTTTTTTTTTTTTTTTTACTTTCTTCATCTAGTACTAAGTGTATCAACTTTAAAAATGGTTCCATGACAATGACATAAAGTTTAAAACCAGTAAATGCTCTTGGCAGAATTTTGGTCAAAGTAATGTGTGTGGCCATAGTCTGTCATTTGAGCAATGCATGGTCATTGTGATCATTACTACTGTTTGGGAACTATTGTTAATTTTTTTGTTGTGTCTTTCGGCTTTTCCCAGTTAGGGGTCGCCACAGCGGAACTCCGGTCCGCTAATGATTGGCAGTTGATTTTTACGTGCTGATTTGCTGGCCGTCGCACACAAACTTCAACGAAGGTACGCCCCATTCATGCATGTCTCCACAGAAGATGCTCTAGCTGAGAATTGAACGGGACAACGTCTTGCTGGGAGGCGACAATGCTACCGCAGCACCACCACCGCGGATTTTGGGAACTATTGTTAATATTAAGTTAATTTCACAAGAAACATTCTAGATATTATGTACCATTTTGGTTTTCATTATAAGAAATATTGTAGGATCTCTCTGCTCTAGGAAAGGCTTTACATCAATCTCTTTATATAAATGTCTTGTTAGGCCATTAATTCATTGAGGCCAATAATTTGTAGTTGTTTTGTTAAAGAAGTATGAGATCAAATTTCTGGTTAATAGCAATGCATTATCTATGCATGTTACAGTATTTAAATTTACTCTGTCTGTTACCAATGTCTTATTTTATTTTTTTTGGGGGGGATTAGTAAGTATGTACAAGATCATTAGTAATGAAGTAAGTCAAGTCTGCTTTAGTCTGAAAGTTATAATCAATCACACTCACATTAAAAAACAATGGCTTGCTGAATTGTGTTGCCAAAGTTGGAAATACCCTACCATATCCTTCCAGCTCTTCTTCCTCTGTTTCAGATTTTAAATCCCTGTTGTGTAAAATAGCAGAAGATATGAAGTTTAAGTGTAGGTCCCTGCATGTAAGTCCCTTGACCTCTTTACGCATTTTACAGATTGTCATTTCATAAAATGTTAATGCTGTAACATTGCTCTGAACTTCCATACCTCTAAATGCCCCTGATTTTAATTGTCAATTTTGCTGTGTCTCTCCTAATCCCTTCTAAAATTGATGATTTGGGAAGAAAAGGTGGTGGATTACACTTATTAGATAAAGATAATACTTAAAGTTATTAATAAATAATGACAATAATTAAGGTTATAGACTACTTTTTCTTCAAATAATGCATGTCAATTCATATAATTTCATTTTGTCATCTTTCCAAGCTCATAACAGTAATATTTTAAAAAGGGTTCCTGATGATTTCTGGATTTGTCCCTTATTCTGGAGAAAAGAGGTTGAGGGTTACAATACCTCCCCATTTTGGGACTTTATCACTTAACAACACCAATGTCCTTTTCAGTTGGGAGCCATGATTACAAAGTGTTCATGTCTATAATGGCTAAAAGAATGGTAAAAGTAATGTCAAAACTGACAGATATGGATCGGTGGAGTTTTGTGGAGGGGAGGCAAACATCTCACAACAGTAATAGAATACTGATAATCCAGAGGGAAGCAGAATATAATAAAATACCATTGTTGTTGGTGGGTCCTGATGCAGAGAAGAACTTGCCAGAGTAAGCTGGGAGTTAAGAGCAGGGCAAAGGAAGCATTTGCATTTCCTGAAAAAATTATAACTTTGATTAGGAGGACATATGAGTGATCAGAGTTGAAAATTAAAGTGGGTGGGGCCCTCTCTGATAATGCCTGCTTGAGCAGAGGAACCAGGCAGGGGTGCCCTCTTTCCCCCTTGTTATTTGAATTATATTTAGAACCATTAGCAAAGAAAATAAGGGACTCAGAAATTCAAGGATATAATTGGTATGGTAGTCAAGAAAAGCTGACTCTATTTGCATATGGTATTATTTTACATCAGACAAAATCAGTATTTTATATCAGACAAAATCAGAAAGAGACATTACAATGTTGTGGAACATTTTGAGACATTTTCATATATTTTCAGATATAAAATTAATGAAGTTAAAACAAAGGCAATAGCAGTAAATTATGTACCCACCCATAAATTGGTTCAGCAATATCCATACTTATGGGGACTTGATAAAATGAAGTATTTAGGAGTTTGAATTAAAAATGAAATTCAGGAAATTACAAACACATGCATACGCCATGAATGGTGCATCTTGTTACATCCCTAGCTGTCTGGCCAATTTTCTGTCTATGGGCCTTAGACCTGTTTTATATTAAACAGTCTAAGACTAGAGTTTGTAAATTTCTCAAAGCTTTTAATTTTCTCCTCACTTTATTAACATTACTGTAACTGTTTTTTTTTTTTTTTTTTTACTACAAATAGTTTTTTTTCTTTCTTTTTTGTACAGTAGTACAGCTTTTGTTAAGTAAATTTATGACATTGTTTTCAGTCCTCAGTACATAAAGTGAGCATACAGTCTTCATGCATGGTGCACTATGCATTATAGCAAAAAGTAACAGCAAACCTGCAAACAGCACTATGCATTATACTCAGCCTTGTTGGTATGTATTTTTCTCATTTGCTCCTCCATATCCTTACCAAAGGCCGACACCACCTACCTTTCACCTCATATGTTTGTTTATAAATACTTTGCTTAGTATCTCAAGTTTTTGAGGCCCTCACCATTTACTTCAGCATCTTTCATCCCCAATTTCCAAGACTGATAAACAAACATTATTTATTTACAAAACAACTATATATGAAAGTCCCCAGCTTTTCTACACCCATTTAATATTTTTTTATTTAGTCTTAACACACTCTCAGAAAAGACACTCTCTTTCTTTCCATTTGATATATTCCTCTTCTAAATGTGACACTCCTTCAAAATCTGTACTGTATTTAAGCTTTTTTCTGCTTGCTAGGTGCTCTTAGCTAATTCCCACTTGTTCCATTTGTTAACTAAGAATTTCACTTTCTTTGTATATTCTAGTTTTATCTCAAATTCATTTAATTCTTCCTTGCCCTTGATGATTTCCTGAATTGTTAGACTACTGCTACTCTTACATTTTCTTGGGATCACCTTTTTAGCCACTGTTAATAACTTGACCTACTAAAGATAATTCAGTTTTTGATATTTCTGCCCTCACTTGGCTCAATAGAATAATTTCATTATTTAGAAGTAAGTTCTCACTATGTTGTCTATTAACATATGTGAGTCAAATTTATAATTCTCTAATTTTGACAGCTCCAAAAGACATGTTCCTAGATTGCAATTTTATGTATTTTGTCTGATATCTGAAGATTACCATTGCTGAAAACTCACTGAAAACAGGGCCTGTCACCTGGTCATCTCCCACTTAGCATATCTAAATCGATAAATACATAATATTGTGCTATGGCAGTCAACTGGCCACTTCGCCATTGCCAGTTAGGAAGTGTGACTGGTCATCCGTAGCGAGATAAGAGAATCTAAGGCCTTCGTGTAAAGTCAGAGCTTCACTAATGGGTCAAAATGGCACATTTTCTTTAATGTGGATAATCAAGTAATGCCTTATAAAACTGTCTTTGAAATTGTAGAGTCTCTTGGCTTACGTGTTTCTTTTGGTGCACTTAAGCTTCATTTTTTGGGTTAAAATAGAGGGGTCTATATCATATGTTCGAAGTTTGAAAACTTCAAACGTTAAATAATCGAATTTAAATGTTCAAAGTTTCAAACATCGAAAATATGATTAAAGAAAAAAAAAAAGAAAGGGAACTTACCTGATTGTTGTAAGCAGGGGGGGCTTACTCACCACTAGGGGGGCTGTGCTCCCACACCCCCCTGCTCTTTAAATATACCAACTCCAAGACTGCACTATAACGCGGTAAAGGGAAGATTTCCCTTACTGCACTGTAGTGCGGTCTCGGAGTTGGTATATTTAAAGACCGGGGGTGTGGGGGGACTGCCCCCCCTGCCTACAACAGTTAGTTTTGGTTTTTTTTTTTTTTTTAATCATATGATCGATGTTTGAAACTTCGAACATTTAATATAGACCCAAACAGAGAATCTCCAATAAATAATTCGAAAAAAAAGTTATGGACTCGCCATAATGTTGCATCTTAGCTGTTGCTTTTCATTTGTCTTCAACCTGTGAGAACACAAATCTAGTATGGTTCTGACTCTGCTGCATTTTCCAGCTTTGAATGCAAGCGCCAAGCTCCTCCCCTACCCATAATACCCCTGTCTACCTCCTCCCCTCAGATCGAGTTTGCTGCAGACAGTAGCACTCCAACCTAACCATATGAGTAAAACCCTGGCATTAGCATCAATAGCTCAATAATGAATAAAAAGACTCACCAAACTAGGGGCTATGCCTCTTCCATCCGATCCACTACACAGCCCACATATGGCAGGGGGAAGGAGGGAGTGACAGTTAAAGACAAATGAAAAGCAACAACTCAGATGGAACGTTATGGTGAGTACATAACTTTTTATCTAAAGTCATTGTTTTTATTTGATCTTCAACCTGTGGGAAAGAATTCTCAGTTACCAAATAGCCCTGGGAGGTCCTCATGGAAGAATGTTCTGGAGCACGGCTGAGCCAAAAGATGCCCTGCCTCTGGAAAGGAGATCCAATTTGTAATGAGAAATAAATGTACGGGATGATGCCCAAGTAACTGCAGAGCAAATGTCATCTAAGGAAACCTTAGAATAAAAGCCCGCAGAAGTAGCACCAGACTTGGTAGAATGCACGCTAACATGACTTGGTGGAAATAAGCCTTTGACTCTATAGGCCAATGCAATGCACTGAGAGATCCAATGAGCAATAGTTACTTTTGATACAGGTTTTACTATGAAAGGCTTAGAAAAGGAAACAAAAAGCTGATCAGACTTATGCAAGGGTTTTGTTCTATGCAAATAAAAGTGCAGCTGCTTGTGAACATCAAGCAACTGCAATTTATATTCCCTTATTCTGGAAGTTAAGAAAGAAAACAGGGAGGTTGATGACCTGGTTAATGTTAGAGTCTGATGCCACTTTTGGAAGGAATGAGAGATTCATTCTGAGGGAAACCCTGTATTTATGAAACACCATATAAGGGGGCTTAACTGATAAGGCCTGGATCTCCGATATTCTCTTAGCTGAGGTAAAAGTGACCAGAAACGCCATCTTCCAAGAAACAGGAATGGTGAGTCAATTGTAGTTGCAGGTTCAAATGGGAGAGAAACCAAAGCTTGTAGCACTAGGGTAAACTCTCAAGGGGGCATTGGGTCCTTGACTGGAGGCCTAAGCAAAAAAGTACCTTTCCAAAAGGCTTTACAAAGCGTGGAAGAAGCCAAAAAAGCCAAATTCTCTCCTATGTGAAAACTGGAGATTGCTGCCAATTGTACCTTCACCATAGAAAAACTAGCACCATGATTAAAATTATCCACTGAAAAATCCAAAATGGTGGGGACTGGAGCAGTAAAAGTGTCCAGATCGTGCTGAAAAGCCCATATAGAGAAACATTTCCACTTACTGGAATAAACCTTCCTGGTGGAAGACATGCAAGCTGCTACCAAAATCTTCTTGAAAGGAGAAGACATTCCAGGAGTCCTAACTATCACTGGAACTGGAGCAGTCAAGCCGTGAGCTTCAGACTGACTAAATCTAGATGAGGGATCTCTGAGGGATGAGCGATCAGATCCAGAACTGGATCTAGTGTCCAAGGAGGACACAATGCAAGGGACTACAGACAGGGGAACCAAACTTGGCAAGGCCAGAAGGGGGCAATGAGGAGCACTAAGCTCCAAAGCCATCGAGGTTTCTGAATAAATTTCGGGATTAGACAGAGTGGAGGATAAGCATACAGTAGGCTGGAGGGCCAAGCATGAACCAGAACATCTCTGGGGGACTCCCCCAGAGGGGGATTCAGAGCAAAATATTCACTGCACTTCGCATTTGAAGGAGAAGCAAAGAGATTGCAGCAAGGCTAACCTCACTTTAGAAAGATCTGTTCTGCTATTGAAGGATTCAGAGACCACTCGTAAGGCATCAGAATAGACCTGCTGAGCCTGTCCACCAGAAAGTTGGACATTCCCAGAATGTGCACTGCCACCAGAAAACAGCCAATGGAGATCGCCCACTCCCACAATTTCATGACTTCATGACAAAGAGGGCAATACTTGGTCCCCCCCCGTTTGTTGATGTACCAGACTAGAGACATGTTGTCTGTCTGGATGGCAATCATCCCTTGGGGAAGATGGGCATGAAGAGCTTGCAACACCAACAGCACTGCCCTCATCTCCAGGACGTCGATATGCAGATGGGTCTCCTGGGAAGACCACATGCCTTGGACTGTCCTTCCCATGCAATGCCCCCTAACCAAGCAGGGAGACATCCGTGGTCACTGTGATCACCAGGGCAGGAAGGATGAATGGATGACACAAAAGAAGATCTGGGAATGGAAGCCACCAGAGGCATGAATCCTTGCAAGCTCAAGATAAATGAACTGTATGAGATAAGGGCACATCTAGCAATGACAACTGAACCACCAGAGTCCATTGAAGGACTCTCATATGAAGACAAGCCATAGGGATAAGGGTGATCATGACTGCCATGGACCCCAAAATTCAAAGAACTGACTCCACAGGGGGACACTGGGCTTGAACAATGTAAGAAAGATGATGTCAGAGGGCTAGAAGTCTGTCTGGAGTTAGAAACACCCTGCTTTGAGTGGTATCTAAGCGAGCTCCAATGAAGTCAAGAAATTTGTACTGGTTCCAATTAGGACTTCTTGAGATTTATAGTTATGCCTAGATGGTGACTGGTCTTGAGAAGAAGATCTCTGGCTTGACAGAGTCGATGCATGGAGGGAGCAGAGAGGAGCCAATCCTCCAGGTAGGGAAAGACCTGGAACCCCTGAAGCTGCAGGTGAGACTCCACAACTGCCATCACTTTGGTGAACACCCTGGGTGCACTGGTGAGCTCAAAGGGGAGCACTCTGAACTGATAATGATTGGCTCCCAGGCAGAAGTAGAGGAACCTCTAGGACCACCTGTTCATCTTGATATGATAGTACACATCTTGGAGGTCCACCGAGCACATCCAGTCATTTATCTACAGAAAGGGCAGAATGGATTGGACAGTGACCATCCAGAATTTTGTCTTGGCAACTGACAGGTTTAGGGCTGAAAGATCCAGGATGGGTCTTAAGTCCCCCATTTTCTTTGGCACTAAAAAGAGGGTCTATATCAGTTTGTCGAAATGGCTGACGATCGAACACCAGATGTTGAACTGTGAAGTTTGAACACTGATTATCGCAAAGCCATGGAACACTGAATTCTTTCCCAGGGAAAGAATTTGGTGGGTCAATTCTGTGGCTTCATGATTATCAGGACTGTGGTGGGAAGTTACTGGTCGGGTTCAGGTAAGTGTGCGATTGTATGGACGTTAGGGTCAGGGTGCGGGTTAGGTGAGTTAGGGTTAGGGCGCGGGTGAGGTGGGTGTGCGATAGTGACAGACTTTAGGATGGGATAAGTGAGTTAGGGTTAGGGCGTGGGTCAGGTTAGTGTGCGATAGTGATGGACCTTAGGGTTAGGGTTTAGGTTACGGTAAGTGGATAGATAGTAGTGTATGTACAGTTTAGTGTAGGGTTAGATGTAGGATTTTAAGTGTTTGTGTATGGATTGTTGTTTTTTTTGGTGTGCTTGTGTTGTGTGTGTTTCTTGGAACAGTGATTTTTTTCCCTAGGAAAAAAATTGCTGTTCTAAGCCGTCAATGTTTTTGTACTTCATGGTTAGAAGTTCGAACATATGGTGTTCGAACTTCAGTCATTTCAGTGAACTGATATAGACCCCTAAAAAGAACCTGGAATAGATTCCTGATCCAGACTGGTCTGGGGGATGGGCTAGATGACTCACTTTTCCAGCAGCTTGGAAATTTCCACAGCTGCCTCCTCCAGTTGAGTGGGTGGGATGTGTGGGAGGTGTTTAGGAGGGGCTGGGGGTTGAAGGAAGTGGACTGAGTATCCTCTGGATATTATCTGCAACACCCAACAATCATCTGTGATTGACTCCCAGGCTGTTGGTTGCAGAGAAAGATGTCCTCCACCTGCCTCCAGAGATGAGCAGTCAGGCAACCCTTCAGGGCTGCTGTGAGGGTTTGTCTGGAAAGAATCCCAGACCCTTGGTTCCTCGGACCCCCTCTGCCACGAGGACAGCATCTATCATATCCCTCTCTGCCTCTGGGGGAAGGCAAGTCTTGAACATCATGGGAAAAACCCTGGGACTTTCAGAAACCACATCTTCCTCACCCCATGTTGAGTCTGGAAAAATATTGTTGTGGGGTTGACAAACAAATCCTGATGGCAAACAAAGTCTTTCCATCTTTCTCACTCTGGACTAGGGTGTCTCGAACAGTCTTAACAAAAAGAGTGGAACCGCTATGGGGGCATTCATAAATGACACCTTGACGGGCTCCAAGAAAGCACAAAGCCAGAGCCAAGCATGATGCCTGATGGCCTACACCTGTTCCGGCAGCCCTAGAGGCACCTTCAGTAGTGTGTGACAGCAGCCTCATGGAAGTGTTTGATATCGAAGTTAGGATGGCCATATGGGAGGAGAATACTTTCTCCTCCTCTGCCAACATGGACCCTGGGGAAGACTTAATGACCTCTTTAACCAGGTCCCATTGTAGCCTGATGAGATGTGCCATGTAATTCAGCACACAAAGTCCGCATTCCATAACAGTCCATGGCCCACAACTCTTGGTCCAGCAGATGGATCATAGAGCTCTCCTGAGCAAGCACTTTCTTGGTGGCCTCTGCAACCACAGTGGCATCAACCAGGGATCCCTTAGACCAGTGTTGCCTGTCAGACAGGGCACTAAGAATTTTGTCATGGCGCTTGTGGATAGGCTGCACTTGTCCAGTTCCTTCCATGCCCTGGATGAAATTAAATCCACAAGAGGATCCATGGGAGGGAATACAAGGAGGTAGAGGGTCCTGTGCCAATTGCCTCCAGGAACACTGATTCAACCGGGTTGGATTTTTAGGTAGACCACCCCCCCCACATGCTGACACAGGATTTTCATGATGTCTCTGAAGGAGACATCATCTGGGGTTAACCGAGGGGAGCCCTCCCCTTCCTCCAAGTCAGTGTATCTTCTGTGAGGGACCCTGGAGGGAGGTCCAAGTTCCTCCTTTTGCACTTATGCTTTTCATGGGGCTCCTCGGGGGGTCTCTGGGGAGAACTCAAAAACCTCAGCAAGCTCCCCAGGGGGAACCCCCTGGGGTGGAGTGATGACAGGCTATCGTCTGAGGGGGTAGAATAGCAGATTCCAGGCCAGAAAGAGAGGGAGCCAGGATGGGCTCTGAGGAAGACAGTATCAGGGGTCTCTACGGAGCCAAGAGAACCCTCTCAACCACATCAAAACTAGAAGGCAAGCGAATCCTGGTAGCAGACAAAAGTAAAACCAGACCCGCCACCCTCTGTGCTGAAGGGAGAGCCAGATCCCAGCCTCCAAGCACTGAGACTCCAAGTGGAATGGCCAACTCTGAACTGGCACTGAGACTACAGCTCTGAGTCCCGGGCGTCTCTGAAAGTGTTGGAGCCAAGCCAGTCAGGGCAACGTTTGGTGTCAAGGTACCTGGGACCATCGGTGCCAACCCCCAGCACCGGGAAACCTCAGACCCAATGACTCCAGAACCAGGGTCGGATTGGAGAAGGAGCAATGGGAAGGAAAGTAGAGTGCATACTACCAGCCCCAGAGGGGGAGAGGGAAGGCAAGACTCCAATCTGGATCTGAGTCCGGATAAACCTCCACATCATCCTGTCCACCTTGGCTTCAGAAAGACTACGGGTGGACCGGATGGAGGAAGCCACAGACCCAGGGCTGGAGTGATGACAAGGAGAGGCAGAAAGGGGTGAATGGTCTCGGAAAATCTCCAGCTCTGGTGAAAAATGTGGAGACTGGAAATGAGCCCAGAGGTTCTTCGAGGGAAGCACAGTCAGGGGACCACTTTTTAGGTCTGTCCTGGTCTTTGGGATGAGACTTCTCCCTGTCCCTGGACTTCTTCAAGGGAGGTTGAGTCCCAAAAGCTGGAGCTGAACAGCAAAGGGGACAGCAGCCTTTGAAGGAAAGAGGGCTTTCAGAATTAGCTTGTTCTTCCTTTCAATCAATGCATGGGGGTTGAAGCCCATGCAGATCAAATAGGAAGTCTCCAGGTGCTGAACCCTTAAGCACACAGCGCACAAAGTTTGGCCATCAGAGGGGGCAGCTTGTGGTCACACTTCAGCAGACTGAAGCCTGGCTTGGAAGGCTCTGCCATGGCTAAAGGAAACACACACATACTCACACACACTAGAGAGAGAGAAAGGCGGGAAGGGAGAGAGAGACAGGTCCTTTTTTTTTTAAAGAACCGACACACTAGTGCACAGGGATAGGTTAGGTAAGGTAAAGATAGTCACAGCTAGAGAAGTTTAGAAAGTAAAAGGGAAGATTTACTCACAAAAAAGAAGTTTAACCCTGAGGAAAATTTGTAGCTGCAATCCACGCTGCTGATTACACAAGCGGCAAACGAGATTTGGGGGCGCAGGGGTATTATGGGTAGTGGAGGAGCTTGGATCCAAAGCTGGAAAATGTGGCTGAGTCAGATATGTACTGGATCCGTGTTCCCACAGGTTGAAGATCAAATGAAAACAACAACTTCAGATACCTCTACAACCACTAATCCATTAAAGTTCCATGGGTACAGTCTTTGTCTGTGTCTTCTGGTTTTTATTTCCTCTGTATTTCTTCCTTTTTACTTTGACCAGCTCTGTCAATCTGTCTTTCTCTTACTCTGTTTCTCTTTCTCTGTCTTATTCATATTTTCCTTTCTGACTTTCTCCTTCTTGTCATCTGTATACCATTTTTCTGGAATTTCTTTAATCTTATAAAGCTAACAGTCTCTCTCACATCCCTGAAAGTAGCATCATTCTGGAAACAGCATATGTTTTCATCTACATTTTTTGAATTTGCTTTGTTATGTGTAGCAAGTTTTAGAGATAAGCAGACCTGACTGATACTTAAAAATATTTATGTATAAAGAGTACTTTGAGGGGTTGATGAATGAAGAGAATGAGAGGGAGATAAGGTTGGATGATGTGAGGATAGTGAATTACAAAGTACAATGGATTAGCAAGGAGGAAGTAAGCATAGCTATGAAGAGGATGAAGAATGGAAAGGCTGATGGTCCAGATGACATACCTGTGGAAGCATGAAGGTGTTTAGGTGAAATGGCAGTGGAATTTTTAACCAGATTGTTTAATGAAATCTTGGAAAGTGAGAGGATTCCTGAGGAATGGAGAAAAAGTGTTTTGGTACCGATTTTTAAGAATAAGGGTGATGTGCAGAGCTGTATTTACTACAGAGGGATTAAATTGGTCAGTCACAGCATGAAGTTATGGGAAAGAGTAGTGGAAGCTAGGTTAAGAAGGGAGGTGATGATTAGTGATCAGCAGTATGGTTTCATGCCGGGAAAAAGCACTACAGATGTGATGTTTGCTCAGAGAGTGTTGAAGGAGAAGTACAGATAAGGTCAGAAGGAGTTGCATTGTGTTTTTGTAGACTTTGAGAAAGCATATGACAGGGTGCCTAGAGGGGAGTTGTGGTATTGTATGAGAAAGTTGGGAGTGGCAGAGAAGTATGTAAGAGTGGTACAGGGTATGTAAGAGGGTAGTGTGACAGCGGTGAGTTCTGCAGTGGGAGTGACAGATGCGTTTAAGGTGGAGGTAGGATTACATCAAGGATCAGCTCTGAGCCCTTTCTTATTTGCAATGGTGATGGACAGGTTGACAGACGAGATCAGACAGGAGGGCCCATGGACTATGATGTTTGCAGATGACATTGTGATCTGTAGTGAGAGTAGGAAACAGGTGGAGGAGACTCTGGAGAGATGGAGATATGCTCTAGAGAGAAGAGGAATGAAGGTCAGCAGGACTAAGACAGAATATATGTGTGTGAATGAGAGGGAGGATAGAGGAATGGTGAGGATGCAAGGAGTAGAGGTGGCGAAGGTGGATGAGTTTAAATACTTGGGATCAATAGTTCAGAGTAACGATGAGTGTGGAAGAGAGGTGAAGAAGAGAGTACAGGAAGGATGGAGTGGGTGGAAAAGAGAGTCAGGAGTGATTTGTGACAGACGAGTACCAGTAAAAGTGAAAGGGAAGGTCTACAAGAGGGTAGTGAGACTGGCTATGTTATATGGGTTGGAGACAGTGGCATTGACAAAAAGGCAGGGGTTTGAGCTGGATGTGGCAGAGTTAAAGATGTTAAGATTTGCACTGGGTGTGATGGGGGTGGACAGGATTAGGAATAAGTATATTAGAGGGTCAGCCCAGGTTGGACGGTTTGGAGACAAAGCCAGAGAGGCAAGATTATGTTGGTTTGGACATGTGCTGAGGAGGGATGCAGAGTATATTGGGAAAAAGATGCTAAGGATGAAGCTGCCAGGTAACAGGAAAAGAGGAAGGCCTAAGATAAGGTTTATGGATGTGGTGAGAGAGGACATGCAGGTGGTTGGTGTGACAGAGCAAGATGCAGAGGACAGGAAGAAATGGAAACAGGTGATCTGCTGTGGTGACCCCTAAAGGGAACAGCCGGAAGAAGAAGAAGAAGCTAGATAGATATATATATATATATATATATATATGCTCTAAAACAAACTAATATGAATCCCCGTAATCCAGTCCTCTTCTGTTGCATCACATAACATAGAAATACAGAAATACTACTAAATAGTTAATTCTGAGAAATGAATGTATAGATAGATTTTATAACAATGTGATTAATACTTTGTGAACACTGGAAATCAGTACAAGTTCATTTGAAAAAAAAAAATAACTGTAGTACAGTGAGGGTAGCTTCCCTGCCTCCTGTTGCAGTATAATACTTAAAAAGTACAGTTTTGTACCTACCATAAATGTAGATGTTCGAGTGCTCATACAGCTGCAGTCATTACAGATGGTTTATCCTGCCGTCAGGTGGGTCCTCGGTCGGCCGAATTCCAAAGTCTAAGTCCGACGTCGGTTGTCGTCGCTTCTTCCCTGACGTCAGTGCGGCAGGGGTATAAAAGAGGCAGCCGACACCATTTTTTTCAGTTTTTCTTGCCCCAGATGTCAGGTGCCCCCAGAAGGAAGGCAAAACATAATATTATGCAAAAATGCAATGTAGATAAATCAAAAACAGTAGTTGCAAGCAAATAAACCATAAAAGAATACCCCAAATAGGTTGTATGATAAAGGTGTTTGTCATAAGGCCTGTCCTAAGACAGGATGGAGGGAGGGTAACCTGGACTGCAGCTGTATGAGCACTCGAACATCTACATTTATGGTAGGTACAAAACTGTACTATGTTCATTGTGCATACAGCTGCAGTCATTACAGATGGGTAGAATCCCAAAGCTAAGTAAGGGTGGTAGGCACTAAGTGGAACTAGGAGGGGTGAGGATGCCCTGCAGGACTGCTGTGGCAAAGCCCGCTCTAGATTTTGAGTATAGTGGAAGGTGGTAGTGCTTGGAGAAAGTGTAGCTGCTTCCAAAATGTCCTTGGTAGGGACCCCCCTGAGGAAAGCTGCAGAGGTAGCTGTAGCCCTGGTGGAGTGGGATCTGATGTATACAGGCACAGATTTTCCATGAAATGAATAACAAAAGCGTATGCAGTGGGCTATCCATTTTGAAATTGTCTGTTTGGAAATAGCCTTTCCTTGAGCACCTGTAGCATAGGACACAAAGAGCTGCTCAGATTTCCTGAATGGCTTTGTTCTGTCCAAGTAATAACGAAGTTGTCTGCGAATGTCCAAGGAATGTAGTAGTCTCTCCCCTTTGTTCTGTGGATTTGGATAAAAGGTAGGTAAATGAATAGTCTGATTCAAAGCTACACTGGATACTACCTTTGGCATGAAGGTAGGGTTGGTTCGTAAGGAAACTCTGTCCTGATGGAAAATGATGAAAGGTTGCACAGCCATGAGGGCCTGTAGTTCCGAAACCCTGCATGCTGAGGTGATAGCCAGAAGGAAAGCTGTTTTCCATGACAAGTATTGTAGTTCTGTTGAAGAAGCCGGCTCAAAGGGAGGCAGGGTCAGCTTTTCCAATACGAAGTTGAGGTCCCAAGCTGGGACTGGTGGTTTCCGTGGGGGTTTTATATTTTTTGCCCCTCTGAGGAACTGCCTTAATAGAGGATGTGAGAATAAAGGAGGATCTGCATTGTATTGTGCTGAAATGGCTGAAGCGTGGATCTTGATCGAGGAGAAGGAAAGGCCACTGTTTAACATCTCAGCTAGGTACTGTAAAATTTGAGGTATATTTATTACCCAAGGATTTTGGCCCTTTTCTTGATTCCAGGAACAAAATCGTTTCCATTTGGCGGAGTAGGCTTTTCTAGTAGAGGGTCTTCTGGCCTCCAAGATGACATCCTGCACCTCCTTGGAGAGGAGAGTCTGTTGGGAAATTAAGGTATTCTCCATGCAGCTAGATTTAGGGTTTTGAGCTGGCTGTGAAGGGTTTTGTAGTTGTGCTGGGACAACAGAAGAGGGACTAGAGGTAGGATCCATGGTGGGGAGTGTGTCAGGCTCTTTAGAAGAGGATACCAGTGTTGTTGTGGCCAGTCTGGAGCAATATGAATCATTTGTGGCCTCTCTGCTCTGGCTTTTAATAGAACTTTGGTCAGTAGAGGAAGAGGCGGGAAGGCATAGACTGTCAATGTTGTCCAATTGAAAGAGAGTGTGTCCACTTTCCAGGCCTGTGGATGATAGGTCCTTGAAAAAAAATTTTCCAACTGGTAATTTTTGTGGGTAGCAAATAGATCTATGTCTGGCTGTCCCCATGCCTGAGTTATCTTTGAGAAAACTTGAGGATGCAACTTCCATTCGTGTGGGTCTGTCATATTTCTGCTTAAGTTGTCCGCCAGTGTGTTTTCCTTCCCTGGCAGAAATTGTGCCTGTAGTTGAATTTGCAATTCCAGTGCTGTGTTCCATAGGGTCATGGCTTGCCTGCACAGGGGTTATGAATGAGTTCCCCCCCTGTTTGTTTATGTACCACATGACTGTGGTGTTGTCTGTCCTTATCAATAGCTGGCCTGGATGCAGTAGGTCTTTGAAGGTCATAAGAGCATTTTGCATGGCTAGCATCTCCTTTTGGTTGATGTGTAGGTGCTTCCCTTTTTGGGACCATTTTCTCTGAATGCACTGATCTGCCATGTGTGCTCCCCAGGTGTAGTCTGAGGCGTCCGTTGTGATGATTTGAGTTGCTTGAGGTACGCAGAAAGGGAGACCTGTGTTTCTTTGGCATGCTTGAGCCCACCACAAAATTTCCTTTTGAAGGCATGGAATGAGTGGTATAATTGTTTCCAAGCTGTGGCTGTGTTGAGACCATAAGTTTTTTAGGTACCATTGTAGTTTCCTCATATGCAGCTTTGCACATGGTATTAGTAGGATGCAAGATGCCATGAATCCCAGAGCCTGCAGGACTTTCCTTGCAGTTAGTCTGGTGAAAGTTGCCATTTTGTTGAAGTATTGAGACAGTTGCCTTTGTTTGTCTGGCATGAGGTAGGTCATCTGGGTGGTTGTATTTAAGCTGGCACCCAGGAAAATTATCTGTTGAGAAGGTATTAGTTTTGATTTCTTTTTGTTCACTGTGTATCCCAGGTAGTTTAACAGTTTTATTACAAACACCAGATGCTGCAATAGAATGTCCTTGCTGTCCACTTGGATCAGGCAGTCGTCCAGATATGGGTAGATTTGTATTCCTTGTTGTCTGCAGAAGGCAATTACTGATGCCAGGCATTTTGTAAACACTCTGGGCGCAGTAGATAAGCCAAAGGGCAATGCAGAGAATTGGTAATAGGTTGAACCTGCAAGAAATCTGAGGTATCTTCTGCAATCTTGTCTGATAGGGACATGCAGGTATGCCTCCTTGAGGTCCAATGTTACCAGCCAAGACTTCTTGCCCAGCATGGGAAGAAGCTGCTGTAATGTGAGCATCTTGAATTTTGGCACCTGTAGATATGTGTTTAGGATGGATAGGTCTAAGATGGGTCTCCAATCTTTGTCTTTCCTTGGTACCAGGAATAGTCTGGAATAAAAACATTGACCTTGTACTTTTGCAGGTACCTCTTGAATCGCTTTCATATCCATGAGAGCGGAAATTTGTCTTTATGCCTCTGCCCTTTGATTTTGTGGCAGGTTTGGCAAGCCTCTTATTTTTGGAAGGGTGTGAAAGTGGAACCTGTAGCCTCTGTCTATAATGTCCAGAATCCATTTGTCTTTTGTAACAATGTGCCAGTTTTTTGAAAATAATGCCAGTTTTCCACCCAAAGGTGCTGCCATTAAAGCTTTGTTTGGCAGGCATAGGGGGAAGTCATTGTGTCTGTTTTCTAAATGACTGTGATCTATCTTTTCCACATCTTGGGGTTGGTGTTTGCCACTGTCTAGCTCTGTAAGATCCTTGAGGTTGTCCTCTACCCCTTGGGCATCTGTATCTGCCCCTTTGAGGTCTGTCCATGGCCGGAAAGGACCAATTTTTTGAAGGCCAGTTTCTGCTGAAGCGTGGAGGTTGTACCTGCAAGAAATCTTTCACTGTTTGCATAGATTTCACTTTTTCCTCCATTTTCTTTAGTACCTCCTCAGCTTTAACACCAAACAATACATCTTTTTGAAGTGGTGCATCTAATAACTTTGCTTTGACATGATCTGGTAAGGTTTGCTCTTTGAGCCAAGCATGTCTACGTATAACAGACCCCGTGACAGCAGCTCTACATGAGGCCTCTAAAGCATCAAAACCACACTGCAAGGTATGTTTACCCACTTGTTCTGTACCATGCAACAAATCCTGCAACTCTTTCAAATCTGGTTGTTCTGTTTGTGTCATTTTGCTTTTCACCTGAGATAATAAAATCTGTTGGTACTTTAACATATGAAATTGACAGTTTAATGCCCTCATGGTTAAAGTGGCAGATGTATACACCTTTTTCCCCCACCTTTCTAATGCTCTGGAATCTCTCTCTCTGAAGGTAAAGGGTTTTTAGCAGTAGAGGCCTTTATTCCCTTGGGACCCTGTGAAATTGTTTCTGGGTCAGCAGTATGGCTTTTATAAAGGAACTGGTGAGAATCAGGAACCCGGTAATATCTGTCTGGTTTAACTGGGGCTGGAGGTAAAGAGTCTGGATTAAGACTGGCCTCTGCGTATACATCATCCAAAATATCTAAAACAGGAGGGATAGCCAGGGGCCTATGCTGGGGGAGCAGTAGAAATTCCCTGAGCCTTTTCTTGGAATCTGAGTAATCTTGGCCTTCCCAGTGGAAGTGTTCCCTCAATGTATGCAGGGTTTCCCCAAAAGTGTAGTCCTCAGGGGAGGGGACCGAGGGAATAGACTCCTCAGCATCAGAGTCTTCGAAAGGGGAATAGGCATAATCCTGGTCCTCAGAATGGTCTGAGGTAATAGAAGCCTGGTCTGAGGAAGGGTAGTCTTCCTCCAATCTGGGTCTTTTGTCAGAGGGGGGGTTGAGAACCCCTGATGAGAGTTATCAAATCCTCAGCCATTTTAAGCATCTGCTTTTTAGGCATGGGGCCTTGAGAGGAGGTCTGAGGACCCTGTTTTTTGGTTTTCATGGCAGCTTTACATTTAGTGAAGGATTTAATAGAGAAGGTGGAAGGCCTGAAGATGCCTTCAGAAATGGCAGGCCTTACTAAATTTTCAGTTTCCCCGCCAAGAGTGGCGTCGGTATCTGCAGTGGGAATGGAGACCGAGGGGCCTGCGACCTCGGGTACTGAAGTCACCGGTAAAATAGTTTCATCGGTAGTCAGGGGCTGCGTAGGCGCCTCGCTGAGAGCCGAAGAACCGGTAGTCGGCCTAAGCGTGATCTCAGTACTCGGTGCAGACCTCGGATGTCAGTCCTTGTCTTTGCGTCTTTTGCTTAAAACTGGTGTCGGAGTATCCGACGACATGATATAATTAAATTTTTTGCCAAAATAATGAAGGGCGAACTCCGCCCGGCACTTAATAGTGCGCTTGTTGAACCTAGCACAAAAACAGCAGGCCGAGACGTTGTGGTCTGGCCCTAAGCAAGGTATACAGAAAGAGTGGAAATCCTTATGCGGTATTTGCTTCCCACAAGAAATGCAATTATTAACTTTGCCTGACATCGGTCTGAGGCAAGAAAAGTTTCCCCAATGGGGTACTTAGCTTTAAAGAAGACTTCGGCTGAAATACTTTCGTAAATCTCAGGAGCTGGCCGACCGGCACTTGCGAACTGCTTCAGCTTCGGGCACCGTGCGGCAAGAAAGACTGGGGAAAATGGTGTCGGCTGCCTCTTTTATACCCCTGCCGCACTGACGTCAGGGAAGAAGTGACGACAACCGACGCCAGGCCTAGACTTTGGAATTCGGCCGACCGAGGACCCGCCTGATGGCAGGATAACCCATCTGTAATGACTGCAGCTGTATGCACGATGAACATTTAGTATCTTTTCTTCCTGGGGTACAAGGTTCAAGATATCCAGAATAGGACAATATGGAAGATAAAACTTTTCAAAGCAAAAGGGCACCACTTTTACATTCAGTCTCAGTCTGCCACCTTCCCCAAAGCTATTTACAAGAAACTGCCTTGTGAATCACTGTTTACAGAGGAAAGAACTTTATTGACTGACAAGACATAACAAGCAGAACTTCCTTGTTAGTTAGCAACGCAAGTAGATAACATATAACTAACCCTTTTCTTTCTCAGTGTAACGAAAACATGCTGTCCCAAATAAATATGTCTCCTTGCCATATTAGCAAATAGTTTAACTATACAAGCACAGAGATATACAGTGATATAGAAACACGGTTGAATTTCATGCCAATAGTGCAGTTTACATTCATGTTAGAATAATAACTTTGAATGGCCTTAAATACTGGATAATTCTCTTCTTTGTGGTGAGACTTTTCATCTTTTCTACTAAGTGTTTACCCCAAGCAGTTGACTATAGCAAGACATACGCAATGAATACGAAAACCAAGAAAGTACATTAAGTTACTAGTAGCCATTGCATTTTATTCTTGTAAGGTTGCTGCTATAATCACATATTGTGATTTAACACCCACTGTAATGCTGTTATCTCCATATTGCTATACAATGCTTGTTTTTTGAAACTTTCTTCTTGGGTCTTCCTCTGAAAGAGGCCTTCAGTGAAGTGGAACAAACCCAATTAAAGTCGATTACATGATGACGACACTCATTGTGTCTCTTTCTGTTTGTTAACCTGATCAGCCCACTATGATCTTTTTCCAGGTGTGGCTCAAAGTCATATATTTAGAATGAGTGAGAGAAATCTGTTGCCTTTTTCTTTTATGTTTGGAATGTAACTGGAATCTACTGTCAGAACAAGTATTACCTTTCTGTTAATGCCTCAGCTGAAAGACACCACCTCAGAAGTGTGACACACAACTTTGTGAGACACTGTAGTGTCAGTAATGAAATTCAGCACTCGCAAATAATTAGCTACCCTAAGCATTGTTTACTTACTGTTTTTTAGCATCAAGGTACATACACAATCTACTGAACCACTGACACAAAATAAGGAAGAACAGAGAATGCTTCCTGTTTGTGTACATGAAAAACTCTTATTCTGCAAAATACTACTTGTGTTTTTACGATATACTTTTCAGTATTTATTCATTTATTTTTGCCTGTATTTTTAGCCCCTGTCTCTTCATCTCTCATCCCCTAATCTCCCATTCCTTCCTTCTTTCTGTCAGATATCTAAAGGCAAACAACAGGAGAGGGAGATAAGAACCTGGGACTGAAGCCATCGTCTGTCAAGCATTAGCATATTTTCATCTGATCCTAACTACTTCACCCTCTTGGCAGTCAAAGTCAATGGAGTGTCTGCTACAACAAATGTACTGCTCATGCACATTTCTACATACTATCAATGCTTGAATAAAGCTTGATGCCCTAGATTCCTTCCTAAAGTATGTAGTGCAACATGTCAGGCTCTCCTCTAGGTGGCACTGCTCCACTTGTATGTGCATCAGTTGGGTGGATGAACCATAGTTAGCTGCTCACTCTTACCTTTTGTATAACCCCATCACCACCACATGATGGATGCATCAGTGTTTGCTGCTTACTTAGATTACATGTATAAACCCCTGTCACTAGGGATGGGTGACCCAATTAGCTGCTTACTCTCATCTCATATCCCCTCTCAGGATGGGTGAGCCAGTGTTGGCTGCTCACTCCCACCACATGTATCTGCCCCTTCCCCTTAAGGATGGCGAACCAGAGTTAACTGCTTACTGCATTTACATGTATAACCCCCCCCCGGGGGGGGGGGTTGAACCAATGTTGGCTACCCACTCTGGCTGACTGCTGCTGCATCCAGATTGCTAAGTGAACCAGGAATGTCTGGTTGTATAGTCAGAGGTTCAACCCACATCCTACTGAGCTGATCAGCAGTTGCTTACTTGCTTACAGATTACAACAACAGCAACAGAAAAGCATCAAAGCATTGGTAATTATGCATTTCAAATATATGGCATTTTCTCAACAGTATACAGCCCCCCCCCAAAAAAAAAACAAACTAAACAACTACAAACTTTTAAGGCAGATCTTAAACAGCACCAAAGACAATCCTAGAAATGTCAATGTTCACCCCAGGAATAAAATGTGTACTTACTCTCAAATAAATTATTTTATACAACATGCAAAAAGCTACAAATGTCATGTTTTTTTTCTTTCATGTATGTAACCTATAAGCTGCGGTAGTGGTGCTGCAGTAGCGTTGTCGCCTCACAGTAAGACGTTGTCCTGTTCGATTCTCAGCTAAAGCGTGTTCTGTGTGGAGACATGCGTAAATGGGCGTACCTTCATTGAATACTGTGCATCAGGCCTGGCAAGTCGGTACGTAAAAATCTACTACCAATCATTAGCGGACCTGAGTTCCGCTGTGGCGACCCCTAACCGGGAAAAAGCCGAAAGATACAACATACTCTTACTATAGATTTATATTAATATTTGTAATGTAAGGTTTTCCTAATATATTGTTATCATTATTAGTCGCGTCAAACTTTTCTCCTCATGTCTTGACTGGAAAGGTGTTGTCATGTCCAGCTGGCAATCCCAGCTAACACATGCAAAATAAAAAAATAATTATATTTGTATTTAACTTAGCTCAAAATGGTTAGATTTTTAGTAAGCATTTAAAAAATAATTATAAATTATTCACCGAGCATAGCAAATAAAAATAACAAACAAGTTGTACCCATTCTTATAGCAATAAATGTGATCTTAAACTCTTAGGCTATGGATGTTTGTGTTCAACTTGTAGATCTGACATCCAGAAAACACAGGGAAGAGAGTGAGAGAGAATGATACAGAGAGAGAAACTAGTACTAAAGACTCATCTTTCTCACTGAAAGATAAGTAGCACATCACAAAAGGCAAACACTTACCAGAAGACCTCCACCTAGAAGTCCACCCATCATCATAACTTCTACTGTCATCCGTTGTTTCGGATTCGTGATGTACTCATAGTCAAAGTTAGGAAAAAAGAGAATAACATTGCAGATGATACATAAAACCACAAAGGGGTACAGGGTGATCCCAATGCATTTGGCACATTTTCCTGTACACATCTTCAAGTCGCTGATAGTTCAGTAGAATTTCAAAGACTGAAACAAGCTGATTCCTGACTAGAACTTTATACTCTCTTAGATAGCTTTGTTGGTTATTACGCATTAGTGAGATAAGAGGGTCAGGGTTTGCACTTGTAATCAGCTCACATTCTCTGCTTATGATATAATTACCTGCCTAATATTCTTGTTGTCTTCACTATGGGGATTTTCAAACACAGAGGTACAGATTTAAAATGAACTTGTGAGTCAATGACTTCCTTTATTTTCAGCTAGTTCAGCAGAGAGATACCATATTTATCCCATTGTCCCATTGATTTAGGGTTTACACAGATGGGTCTGAAGATTTCTACAGTATATCTGATATGTCCTTCCCTAGGAGTTGGTTCCTTATTGCTCACAACAATTTCCAAGAAGTAATTCTTAATGTGTTTTTTCACTACTTCCCTTTCACTCACTTTGATCTCTGTCAGCTTGCTTTCCCTAGTCACATAACCCTTTTTTTTTCGATTTCATTGCCTTGACACAGCTGACTTAATGCCCATCAGTACTAAGTGTTAGCAATTCATCATGGCAGCCCTGGTAGCAGATGCCTATTCGCTCATTGCTGTGCACTTTGCTGGTAATGGGGCTCTTCGTGTGAAGTATTCTGTTTGGGGTCATCATTAGTCACTAGCATCACATCTATTTGTCAGTGTAGACAAACACGCATAGACACACACACACACACACACACACACACACACACACACACACACACACACACACACACACACACACATCATTTTAGAGGACTGGCATGTCTTCTGTCACAAACCTTAACAGCCCATAGCTCTGTGTTGTTGGTTGCTACTTCGTAATATCAGACACACTCTTTTAATCCATAAGAAGCACAGAAGTCTCCTTTTTCTACTTCACTTACCCAGCCATTTAGAACCTACAAGAGACCCTTCTCAAACTGGGTCACTCATATGACACCCACTGGTGGTACTGCACAGCAGCCAAGCCAATGCTGAAGTACTTTTAATAGAACTTACTTATAGTTTGGAAACTTTTGTTTGTAAATTAGTTTTATATAGCACATTTCATGCACTACATATTATCAAGTGTATAACAGTATAACAAGTTAGTCAGCAGGCCAGCAGAGTCACCATGAATAACTACCTAATCAATTTCACTGCTGACCCTTCAACATATACTACATTCTGAAGTACTTTGTAAAACAACAAGCTGAAGGTAGCCAGTCATAAGCCATGTAAGCCACAGTATGCACTTTTTAAAAATATATATTTTTACCATGAGATATGCTATATTTTATTTATTTTTTAATTTGGCATATTTAACAAGATTTATAGTTACAAATTCTATATTATAGTTAACTATATGTATATTGCATATGTATATTTTTCGTAATGATCACTTATTTGTTTTCCCTAAACCTGCACTTTTAGGTGTTACAATGCTGCATTCTGGAAGATGGCACACATTTCCAGAAATCCTGGCTATGTTCTTCCTACAGTAGGGAACAGTGCAGTGTTTGGGCTATGCTTCTCATGCGCATGACACTCATTACATCCAAGCAATTCTGTTCTAGAAGTTTAACAACCACAGAAAATAATATAATTCAATTTGCGAGGGGTTTTATTTAATACATTGTTATGTACTATCTTATGGAGCAGAGAATTATATTCTGATAGCAGAACTCCTAGGTCTGTGTAATAGAAATAACAGTGTCCAAAATGCAGTAACCTTTTCTGTACATAACATATAACTAAGAGCTGTACAGCATAATATGACAGGAAGGATTTGATATGAATCTGTTAATTGGGGTAGAGTCCTGATCAAAATGACCAATTTCCTGGGTAGAAGTACAGAGGAACAATATAATAAATGAAGAATCACAAGTTAAAAGACATGTTTTCATACTGTACAGCATAGAATATGACCAAAAAAGACATGAAGGTTACTATTATACAGCAGTCTATACACAGTTTCCAGACCTAGGATGAATAACAACAAATTCACAGTCCTAGACATGTGAGATGGGTAGGCAGACAGAGGTGGACTACGAGAGATGAAGAGGTGACTGCTATAAGCTAGGAGGACTGTGGCAGAGTTAAGTTACATGGTTTGAGATAAAGCCCTGGCACTTTGCTTGATTTTGCAAATGAGTTTTTAATTGTGCTTGTAATGCTGGATATAAGAATGTGTCCTTAAACTGAAGGGAGACAGATTCCCAGAGCCTTGGTCCTAATATTGAGCAGGTGTGAGTTGCACAATGGAGTTTAGTTTTAGGGCCTTGCAGTGTCATGCTGTGTGGTCATGACTTCTGACATTATAGAGACGGGGTTCTCTGATTAGTTTAGCTACAAATGGTGAAAAGGTGTTGTTGCCTAGTAGTTTGAACAAGTGTGAAAATAAGAGAAGGTCTGATCTTTGTTTGACAGGTAGCCATTTAGCTTTTTGACATTTTTTTTTGCAGCAGTGCTCTTCTTTGGGTGAGAGAGGGATGAACATAGATTTTATTGGTGAGAGTCTGAATGAATGTTGAATTTTTATATGCCATTATTAGAAGGGCATACTTAAGTTGCAATAGTAATATGCCTTTTCCTATATCTATTCTAGTGGCCTGTGAGAGAAAACAAGAGGTCTTGTTTGCCCAGAGTAGAAGAGAATTGATATTCTTTTTTTTTGTTATGTCTAAGGGGGGTAAAGCTAAAAGACAGGTCAAGCTAAAGACCGGGACACTTAAAGTAGTAATGTGTTGAATATTTATATTATTTTCATCTGTGATTTCTAGTGTATTTGTGATTTTGCTCAGTTTTGTTTGGTTCCAAAGAGCATAGTTTTAGTTTTGGATTAATTTAGTTTTTTTGTGCTTAGTCCACTGGATTAGGGCCAGAAAGTTGGATTGCAGTTGATTTGGTAGTAATGTAACAAACTGGTTTGATCAGAATAGGACCACAAGATGCCAAGATGAGGAAGATTTATAGATGTAGATGAAAAAATGGAAAAAAAAGAATTGGAACCAAAATGGATCCTTGGGGGAATGCCTTGTGCCAGACTTGATAATGGTGAAAGTGAGGATTGAAATTTGTCTTGGAAGTGTTGATTTGTTAGATAGAGTTAGAACGAGGGAAGTCTGTCAAAACTAATAACTATATAAAGAAAATGATTGAGCAGCAAGTTGTAATCTATGGAATTATTTTTTTATAAGATCAATAAAGATAACTCCTGATGCCTGTAAGTTGCACCTTGTCCATAGCTAGTAAAATTTCATCTGTTAGAGTCTATAGGCAATTAGAGTACTGCATCCTGACCAGAAGCCATACTGTTTATTTGATCTGAGGTTATAAGTATTTATGAATTCTGTAATGTGTATAGATTACTTTCTCCAGAATTTTGCCAAGAGTGGGGAGGATGGACATTGGTAAATAATGGGTGGCTTTGATGGAATTTTTTTTTATTATTATTTTGATGTGGGTTTATTATGGCAGTTTTCCATATATTGGCCGTGATGTTTTTTGTTAGACAGAGGCTGTATATATGTTGAAATAGAGTTATGTAATCTGTGCAGTGAAGGATAAACCAGGGATGTATTCTATCTCAGACAGGTGGACTGTTAATATTTTAGTTAATCAAGTACTGTCTCATGTATTTGCTTGTACTGTGTTTAAAATAGAATTGTGGAGTGTTGTGTGCAGGTTCAGGGACATTGGGTGGATTCATTGTGTCGGGACGCGTTGATAGAAATTTACTAAAGTCTGTTAGGAAGTCATTGTGGTAGACTGTGGTATTAGGCATTTTTGGAGTTGATTAAATGTTCCTACATGTTAATTGGTTTACCTCTTCCCATAATTATTTGGAGTCATTAAATTATGATATATTGTTTGGTTTTCATAAGTTGAGAGTTGTACCTTCTGACATATTGCTTTGCTAGGTTCCTGAGCTGTAGAAACTGTTCTCTTGTGTTGACAGTAGAAGTACAAAATGTATGCATTAGAAGCTGTATTAATTCATGCTATGAAAACATTCATAGAAAATGTTTACATTCAAAATGGTACATTAACAATTGTTGTGGTTCCTTCAGAGCCTTGGTTGTCAAAGGACTGTAAAAGGGAAGCGTTCTTTTAGTTTGGAGATACGTGCTGAACTGAAATGTTATTAATGAAGTGTACAAATATTGTTCATGTGCAGCTATGGTACAATTACATCTCTTTGTTAATAAAGGAATTCTGGTCTGGTCATACATGCTGTGGTCAGTCTCATTCTTTCAAAATATGCCAGGAATATATTGGCTAAAACTAAGACCCGTCAGTGAATGGTCATTTGGGCACAAGCAATCACCTAATTATGTGATTTGCTATCAAATCAAATTATTTAGCAGGTTTATTACTAAACATGATACTGTTAAAAGATAAAACACAAAATGAGTAACAGGTTCTTAAAACAGATAAAAGAGTATATGCTTCTCACATTGGTACAGGCCTACCAAAAATCATTCCAAGGGAGTAGTTCAAGATACGAAAAGGAAGACTTAGCACAGAGTGCTTCAGCTACATCCTGGGTATTACTAACGATCCTTTGTCAGTTGAGTGAAAGATTGGGCTAACAGATGGGTCACCAGGGCTCCTTCTAATAGGTGAGACCCATGTTACGTAGGACAAAGTGCCTGAATATTAATATTGTGAACATTTATGTTTATTTTCTTGTTTACATTCTGATAACCATGTTGGCTGGGCAAAGCCCATTTTCAGAGGGGGACCTGGGAAGAATACAAAGGCAAATACAAGTTTCATGAACAAGAGTATGAGAAAAGTAACAATACATAAATGTAGAGCATAGTTTAATATCCTGTTAAAAATTAACATTTATATGTAAAAGGTCGATACTTTCTGAAAAGATAAAAATATAGGTATTGTAAACAAGAACATCAAAATAGCAACAATATGTTCATGTACAGTGCAACTCAATGTCATGAAATCAATATTTAGGTATGAAAAATCAGTAATAGTATAGCTAAATAACAAATAAAAATCAGTAGAGTATAAATGTACCATAAATTGCAGTATATGTCAGGTAAAGACTGTGCAAATGCATGGATGGAAAAAGTAAGATATGGTAAATAGATGACGTAATTAATAGAGAGGGAAAAGGGCTGAATGCTGAGATGATAAAATGCAGAGGGTGAGTATAGTGGGGTAGGTATGAGAGTTAGTTAAAAGGAAGATATTTGTACAGAGTAGTAGAAAAAGTTAGTTATGTTTAGTCTGATTTAACATTATGAGGCTGGATATTTGGAAGGGTAGCACAAGTAAGACAAATGTTAAGTAGTTGTGGATGATAGGATATGTAAGGTACTGTCCTACTTGGCAGATAATTTAGTGTATGTGTAAGTGAAAGGTAGAGTTGATTATAAACTGGAGACGCAATGGGGTCAGAGCAAATTAACTTCATAGCTACAGCCAACTGGTGCAAATTGTGCAGTACAAAAATAACATGAAAGCCATTTGGTGGTACTTGTTAGTAAATGGTGTTAAAGGGAATAGCATGAGAGTACTTGATGGTACTTGTTAGTAAATGGTGTTACAGGAATAACATGAGAGTAATTGGTGGTACTTGTTAGTAAATGGTGCTACAGGAATAACACGAGAGTAATGGGTGGTACTTGTTAGTAAATGGTTCTTTAGGCATAACATGAGAGTAGTTGGTGGTACTTGTTAGTAAATGGTGCTACAGGAATAACATGAGAGTACTGGGTGGTACTTGTTAGTAAATGGTACTTTTGGCATAACATGAGAGTAATTGGTGGTACTTGTTAGTAAATGATGCTACAGGAATAACACGAGAGTAATGGGTGGTACTTGTTAGTAAATGGTACATTTGGCATAACATGAGAGTAATTGGTGGTACTTGTTAGTAAATGATGCTACAGGAATAACATGAGAGTACTGGGTGTTACTTATTAGTAAATGGTGCTACATGAATAACATGAGAGTAATGAGTGGCACTTGTTAGTAAATGGTGCTACAGGAATAAAGGAGAGTACTGGGTGGTACCTGTTAGTAAATGATGCTGCGGGAATAACAGAAGAGTACTGGATGGTAGTTGTTAGTAAATGTCAGTACGGTGGCTCTCACTTGTTATGTATACTGTTTGACTCACAGTTCTAAGGACTGCAGCTCTCCCAACTATCCAAAGTCATAGCTTGAATTGGGGTAATTGCTCCATTTGCAAGATGTTGGGGGCTTGATTGGCACTTTAGAAGAGGTGCCAGTCTCAACAAGTCAATGGAACTTGGACAGCTGAGTGTGAGTGCAATGTTGGAATCACTTAAGCAGTTGTGATATGAAGTTGTTTTCCTTTGTGTGTGTGTGTGTGTGTGTGTGTGTGTGTGTGTGTGTGTGCTTGTGTCAGGTCTATCACTAGATATTCATCATAACCCCCCTTTTGATATGTACCTCACAAGACATCTACAACAACTGGATAGGCCGCAGAAATACCTCACAAAGAGGATTACTGGCCTCAAACAGATGCCCTATGCAGACCATCTCAAAAAACTCCAGCTTTACTCTGTTGCATATCACCTACTCAGAGGCGATCTCTGCCTAACATACAAAGCTATGTCAAACCCAGAGCTGTTGGACATGCTCCACTTAAAGAAATCCCAATCCCTCTGAGCTACATGCTATAGGGACCTATACCTTGTCACCACAATAAACAGAACATGTTGGAGGGATAGATTCCTGTCCCAGAGACTTTCCATACTCTGGAATAAACTACCTATCTATATCAAACAAAGCTCCTCATTAGCACTCTTCAAGAAAAATCTTGATAATTGGATGGGAAATAGGAAATTCACCCTGGGGATCACCTCTGTGGCTCTGCTTGTTAGGGGCACAGGAAAATAATTTTCTTATAGGTTCATAGGTTCATACTAGGCTATCTGCCCTAGGGCATTTATAAGCCTAGTTAAGTTGAAGGATACTATGCCCATTATTTTGCCATACCTCTGTCCAGTAGTGACACAGAGGTGATCATCTCACATCCATTTGTCAAGATTCCTCTTGAACAAGGCCAGTGCTATGCCTCACATGTACCGGGATCTTGTTCCACAGCATAGGAGTCTCTGGGTGATGAATCTGTCCCTCCAGCATGTCCTATTTATGACCGTGTTGAGGTTTAAGTCTCTTGCTCTTGTAGTTCTGGTGGATTTAGATTTTTGAGGTGGAGCATGTCCATTAAGGTTGGACATGGCCTTGTATGTCAGGCACAGGTCACCTCTGAGCATATGCTACTGAATAGAGCTGGAGTTCCTTCAGTCGGGCAGCATAAGACATATTTTTGAGACCCATTATCCTTTTGGTGAGGAACTTTTGGGGTCTTTCCAATTGCTGCAGGTGTCGGGTAAGATACATTCCGAATGGGGCATTGCACTCAATCATTGGTCTGATGAGTGATGAGTACAGGGGAACAATGACCTCCCTTGATCTGGATGTGAATCCCTTCATGATCAGGTGGGCAATGTAGAAGGTCTTCCTAACTACCTTGGCAACATGAGAGTCGAAGGAGAGGCTACTGTCAACCTGGGTCCCCAGATCCCTGATGACCTCTTCTGTGCTCAGCGGGTTGCCACCTATATGGTAGCTAGAGGTAACCTTGTTTTTCCCGAAGGGTATGACTATGCATTTTTTGGCGTTTAACTTTAGGCCATGGCTCTGGCACCAGTTTTCCATTTCTATAAGACCCTTCTGAAGGATATCTGTGTCTGAAGTGTTTTCAACTATGGCACCCAGTTTGCAGTCATCTGCAAACTTTGTCAGCCATAATCCTCCTGTGTTTGTTTGTACTTCTGAAAAATAGATGCCGAACAAGAGGGGGCCCAGGACCGAGCCCTGTGGGACCCCACTTGTGACTGGATTGGAATCTGACATAGCGCCTGCAACTCTGACCCTGTGGGTTCTGTCACTTAGCCAGTTTGAAACCCATCTAGTGACGTATGGGTTTACATTTAAGGTGGTGAGTTTTTCAATGATACCAGGTCAAGGTAAGCTGTATGGACTGCCTTGCCCTCATCAATGGCCTTGGAGACCATTTCAAAGAAGTCAACCAAGTTCAAGAGGCATGATCTGCCCTTGACAAAGCCAAACTGGGTTGGATCCAATGTCTGTAAGTCCCCTATGTCTTATTTATGAGATCCATTATGATCCTTTCCATAGCTTTGCAAACCAGGCTTGTTAAGCTAATGGGGTGGTAGTTTCCAGGGTCAGTGGAGGCACCGCCTTTGTGAAGTGGGACAACAGTTGCTGTACGCCACTCCTTGGGTACGTATCCTGAGGTGAGGCTAAAACTAAACAGCTGCCTTAAATGCGGGTTTAATTCCTCATTGAGTTCGTGGAGCACACAGCCAGGGACACCGTCAGGTCCCATAGATGCTGTGTTTTTTGCCTTGGAGAGAGCAGTTTTCACCTGGGTAATTGAGATGTTTGGGAGGCTGCAATCTGCCGGGCTAGATATCTCTCCTTTTGGGGGGGAAGGGGGGGGGGGGTTGCACTGAACCTGTCAGCCAGTGTGTTGGCAATGTCTGTTGGTACAGTGATTTTTACATTATTATGAACTAATTCTGAGCATATCTGGGAATTGCCTCCCAGGTTCCTAACATAGCTAAAAAAGGGTGGCGAGAGCCAGGGTACCTTTTTGGCTAGGCTTGTATAGGCCATGGGCCCGATAGCCTAGTACCTACCTATAAAACTATGAACCTATATTGATCACTGCTACAGTATTCTTAGCTATATACTTTATATCCAGCCAAAGATATAACAGCCTGCCAGCACCCAAAGCTTCAGGACACCTTCATGTACTCAAACTGTCTGGTGGCTCGAGCTGAGCTAACTGAAAGACAAGTCTGGATGCATAGCCCTTCAGAGCTTTACTGCTGCTGGACAGTATCCTCCTCTGAGGGATTCAAGGATCAACCCTCAGCTTGTGCTTTCCTTTGCTGGGCAGATAAGTTCCTTTGTAGTAAAAAAAAACATTTTATTCATTTTGTTGATGTTTTATTACTTTCCTGTTTTGGAAAGTTATTTTAAAGCTAGGAGTGCTTTGTTATAAAGGACTGTCTCGAGATTGTAATGTATTTTTAAATGGAGGACATTTTTTCCTTTTACTTTAAAAGTAGTGTCAAGTAACCGAAAAAATATTTTTCTGTGTTTATTTTTCTTTTGTGTGGCTGGCAAGCTGTTTTAAAGTGCTTTTTACTATGTTTTTTCTGTCATGAAAGTAACTTTTGTGGACTGCTAGTGTTTACCAGCAATCACTGCTTGTCTTCCCCAGGAAAGAAGCACCATATTGGCTTGACCATGGAAAAGATGGTCAGTCTTTCCTCTAACCCCAAAAAGAAAACAATGAAGCAAATAGCTTTTCCCACCAGAGCAGGCTAGCAATGTGCATCACCTGCAGGTGGGTGACTCTGCTGTGGCCATTTGTTGTACCTCAGACCCCTTTTACCCCTCATATCTTTTACCCCAGATACCTGTATAGCACCTTCAGCCACAATGGACCAGGGGTTAGCCACATCCTCTGTGGCTTCTGGGGTCCCCTCAGTGGGTAAGGGAGAAGTAGCTCTTGGCAGTCCTGAGAGAGAAAAAAGGAATAGTTTCCTTGTGTAAGAATGATGTGCCCATCCATGGGGAAGCAACACATTTGACCCTATTTTTCCTGTCAAAAAGAAACAGAAAACCAAGCATATATTTACTCTTCCTTAAATTTTTTGAATAGGATTAGTTTACTGGGTCTGGCTCAGGGATTAATTCAGGCTGTTGATCCTTTTGTAAAGTAGTTTCTGTTAAAATAAATAGTGATTGCTCTTTTCCCAAAGTGATTCAAGATTCTGAAACTGAACAGGAAGATGCAGGGATGGATGCAGAGTTTTTCCTCAGATTTCGGATTCACACTCAGAGGAGAGCTCAGTTTCTGATTCTCCTTGTTGGGGGTTCTCTTTCTCTGAGACTATTGCAAGAATCTGCCAGTGTTTTCAGTGGGAGGATACTAAGATTTCTCAGTCCCTCAGAAAATACTGAGTTGTTACAGAAGGATTTTCCAGAACCTACACCGACTCCTCCTGTTCTGTCTGCTTTAGAGGATGTGTGTATTACTACCTGCAAATTTTCTTGATAGTCAGACAGCTGACCCCCAAAAAGGCAGATAGGATGTATAAAGTTCCTCAGTCTTTTAAATTTTTTGTACACCATTCCCAATCCTGACCCAGCAACTATAGAATTAGTTGATCCCATTGCTGCTAAGCACTTAGTTAATTCTAATCTGCTCTTTCTTTTTCTTTTCAAATATTTTTTTTTATTTTTCAAATACATTTGAATGAATTCCATAGTATGTATACATAACATCTTAAATAAATATGTACACTATTTACATTAGCCTGAAACTATAACAGATCTTAATGTATACAGTTACTTTATAAATATGTCCAATCCGTTATCAGAGTGTCTGATCAATTATTGTATATTGTCAATCAACGATAAAACTTTTCCACAAGGGTTGTTGATAAATGGCTTTGGATAAATTCTTAGTTCTTTAATTTTAATTTACAATAATGCTGTGGTCTTCAGTAGTCTGTAGAAGTCTTCCAAAGTTTGTATTGTGTTTGTATTCCATCTTCTTGTTATACACTTCCTTGAAATTGCAAGTATAGTCCATACTAGATACATGTTTGACTGATTTAAATGAGGACCTTTGTTCACATTTAATAATACAAGAGCTTTAGTTAAAAAAGGATTCATTAAATAAAGCTTATAGAAAGTTATTAATACCATTCCAAAATGGCTTAATTTCAACACAAAGAAAATACGGTTTCAATCTGCATTGTGTACTTGCTCACATCTCCAAAATATTCCTTTTATGGAAGAACTCATTTTACTGATTCTGTCTGGGGTTAAGAATCCTCTGTGCAAGCATTTCCAATAAAAACTTTCCAGTATTGTGTAAAGGATGTATATTTTATTGATAATAAGATATTTGTTTTAATATCTTCAGTTAACTGTATTGTGTCATTTTGTTATATACTTCCAATATGAGTTTTTTTATAGTTTATCAATATTTTGTAAAAGTTTGAAATACTGTTTCCCATGTCAAAGTCATTGTATATGATTTCATATATGTAGTTTGTAAATTTAGGTATTTCTTTAAATTAATTGTTAATTATTCTACTTAAAGCTTGTGAATATGATAGAATACTCTGTAAAGTTAGCCAGTCCTGTTCTGGAATTTTGTATGTTATTTTTATTACTTGCATATCTAAATCTTTTAGTTTTTTGATACATTGGAGCCAACAAACAAAACCTTTCTGTTCCCAGGAATTAATAATTTCTCTATATATTTTATGTGGAAAGTTCTTTGTGACTACAATGGTGTTAAAAGATCAAACCAGATTTTTAAATCTATATTTGCATTAATAATTTTCTTAAATGAGTCAGTGTAATAATTAATCATACACGTTTTAGTGGGTTTAGTTATATTATATTGCAAACTAACACATAATATGGGCCATGGCAAATTGTTTTTATCTATTTCAATTTTTTTGTAAATCAGATTCATTTATTGATATTACAGTTAGTAATTCTTTCCAATTTGAAGAGTAATTTGGACTTATCCAGTCTGATACTGTTTTAGGTAGTGATGCTTTTATATGTGTTTCTATATCAGGAAAATTTAATCTTCCCTGTTTCCATGGTCTGATATGATGTATTAAAGCTATTCTGTTTCTTTTGGGAAACCATAAAAATTTTATAAGGCATGAATGTATTTCTTAAAGTATATGCCTTTCTGGTAACAATTGTATTGCCAAGGCTATATGATCTTGTGCAGTAAAACCATTTTTATTAACTGTAGTCTATCTTCAAATGTTAATATGATTGTATTCCATTTTTCCACAGGGATTTTAATTGTATTGATGATATTATTGTAGTTTTTGAGACTAATTCATTATTATCCTTGCATAACTCAATTCCTAGATATTGTAAGGTAGATTCTTGTTTCCCTATGATGTGATCCCCCTTAGTCTGCAATTATTTTTTTTATTTAAAAATAACAATTTTGATTTTGATTTATTCAAATGGAGTCCTGAAGTCATGTGAAATTTGTCAATATATCTAGTTCTTCTGTAATAGATAATGTTAGTAATATGTCATCAGCAAATAGCATTACTTTAGAATTGTATTGTTCATAAACACCTATTCCTTTGATTTTTATATTGTTACGAATTGAATCTGCCAAAATTTCAATAGCCAGAGCAAATAGAATTGGTGACATGGGAAATCCTTGTTTAGTGCCTTTTGTTATATGTATAAATTCAGAGGTAAAAGGACCTAACTTGACATAAGCTAAATTATTTGTGTGTGTGTATATATATATATATATATATATATATATATATATATATATATATATTCTTTAGGAGATGAACAAAGGATGCAGGAAATTCAAATAGCATTAGGATTTTGAATAAATAGTCCCAAATTAGGGAATCAAAGGTTTTCTCTATATCTAAGCCAATTATGAGTGTTTATTTTCTTTATTAACATAATCTATAAAAAAAAATATCCTTTTAATATTGTCATGTGTGTCTATGATATATAAATTCAGTTTGATCATTATTTGTTTTGGATAGTGGTATTTTCATTCTGTTAGTTAATATTGTCATAAATATCTTATAGTAATTATTTAATAATGATATAGGTCTATATGAGCTACAGAGGTTTACGGATTTGGTTTCCTTTACGATTGGTGTGATTAATGAATATCTCCAAGAAGGTGGTATTAAAGCTTGTGACTGAATTTCTAATAGAGTTTTATGGAACAGGGATAGTATCTTTGAAGGAAAAAGTTTATATATTTCCATAATTATGCCATCTATACCTGGAGCTTTATTATTTTTACCCTCTTTTATTGTAGCTGTAATTTCTTTGTAGGATATGGGTACTTGCAGATTTTTTTTTTATATTAGAACATTTTTCATCTAGATTTAATTGATCAATATGTATATTTTCTTTTTGGAAATGTTCCATATAGTGACTTCTATAGGCATCAAGAATGTCACCTATATCCGAGACATTTTCCCTTTCTTTTCATGGAAGATACTTTTAATGTTATTAGCTTTTGATTATATTTTGATTATTGTGAATAAATTATGTAGATATTTGGGAGAAGTGGCCAAGGTATTAATTTTTAGTTTTTCTAAAGCTAAACTAGTTTTATGTGTTAGAATGCCATTGTATTTATTGTTTAATACTTCTATTTTCTTTTTCACCTCCAAATGATTTTGATTTTTTCAGCTTTTACTGACAAAAGTTTAGATTATAGATTTAATAATTCAGATGCCCATTCTCTGATTTTTTTTATACCAAGTTAGGGTTTTACCATATATGTAAGCTTTTAATGAGTCCCATATCATTATTTTATTTATCTCTGTGGTGTAATTAATATCTAAGAAGAACTGTAATTCAGATAATAACCAGGGTTTGGACTTTTTAATTTTAGCTATATACGCTGGAATTCTGGAGTTAAGCCACGGTGGTGCAGCAGTAGCATTGTCGTCTCACAGCAAGAGGTTTTCCCATTTGATTCTCAACTGGAGCGCCTTCTGTGTGGAGTCTGCATGTCCTCCCTGCGGTCAAGTGGCATTCGAAAGACATGCATGAACGGGTGTGCCTTCATTGAAAGTTGGGTGTCGAGCTGGCACCTCTACACCATAAAAATCTACTGCCAATCATTAGCAGACTGGAGTTCCACTGTGGAGACCCCCTAACTGGGAAAAGCTGAAAGAAGAACAATATGCTGGAATGCTGGAGTTAAAGATTAATGGTTTGTACCCATTTTGAAGTTTTAGTATCAATGAATTGTGGTCTGAAAAGGGGCAGGCAGTGATTGAGAAATTAATGATTTTAGAGTGTAAGTCATGGGCAGCAAATATTTTATCTATTCTAGTTTGGGTACCAAATCTGTGATATTGATGGGAAAACAACAAAGATTTATCTTCTTTAAATTTGAAAGTATCTCTAAAGATAAAATGATTCTACCCACTTGTTTAAAGCTAAAGCTTTTGATACAGCAGATGTACACAGTGGTCTTTTATTTGTAGTTTCAGAAATATCAAATATACAGTTAAAATCTCCTCTTAATATTAAGCTGCCTTTATAATTATTGGAAATGAAATCCAAGTGTTTTTTAATAGTTCCTATTCCAATGCCTGGTAACTAGTATAGATTGGCTAGAGTCCATATTCTCTTATTATATTTAACTATTACTAATGCCATAAGGCCTTCTTTATCTTCATACTTATAAATGATTTCTGGGTTAATCACATTTGTTTTCCATAAAACTGTTATCCCTTTTGTCTTTGTCTTATAAGTGGATTGCGCTATCATCTATTCCTTAGGATTCCATTTGTAATTGTCATTTGTTATGAAATGAGTTTCTTGAAGGAAGACAATTTGTTCTTTGTTCAGTTTTAAATATTTCAGTAGATTTGATCTCTTGCTAGGATTGTTTAAGTCATTGGTATTTAAAGATAATAAAGTTAAATCCATCTTAGGTTATTTAGACTATATATTTTTTATTTTATTGTGACTATTAAATATTTTCCTCTGATAATTATAAAGTATATGTTTGAGCTTTTAAAGGAAATTATCAGTTTTATATGTTGAGTGTTTACCAATAAAGTAATGTTTTGATCAGACATGCTAAAAATGTTTTTGTGAAATAACAAATTTAAATTAATAAATGTTAACAAAACTAAGATCTGCACTAGCCATGGAATGAAAATCATTCCTAATCTGATGGATAAACCTAAGTCCATCAGATTATCACTCATACCTTGACAATCCAGAACATCTGAACTCCATAAATTGAATTATCATATGGAAAATATTTGTAATAAGAATAAGCAATATTTATATTATTTTGAACAGATATAGTACTATTGTAGATTAGAAAGAATTATAATCCAATATAAATGTCTACTTACTGTATAAGCAATTAATATTTACATGAAAGATAGATGACAAGCAGTTCAATCATAGTAAAGTAGGATGTATCATATATAAAACCTCAGTAAAAGATTATGGCACACAGTTATTTAACATATTCACCCTTATTGATGAAGTCTTGCAAAACGTATTACTTAATATAAATAGATGGTAATAATATGTATATCTAATGTTTATAATACAATGTATTTTACTGGATATAGCAAAAGTTATATGTCATTGTTTGCCAGCATTTAAGTAATCACTTTATTTGTTGCTAACTTACTTAAAGCATCAGTTTTGTTTTATGTGAACATTGATGAAAGTTAGTACATTTTAATTATCAGTGCGTCCCTCTTCCTCCCATTTCCTACACATAAGGATTTTCATATCTGTCATTTCTTATTATAAAATGAGTGAAATTATAGGTTAAAAACAACAAATTCACTTATTGTGATTAATGATTACAAATTCCCTTTCCATATTCATAAATTGCCATTTTATGGCATATACTGAAAGTTTTTAGATTTAAATGGCAGCAGTCTATTTTGTATAATCAGCAAAGGTTAAACTGAGTGATTATTGTCAATTTAATACTATTTGTTCAGAATATGATTGTTACATTCTGTGACATTTCAAGTTCAGGTTTCTATTGTTTCTCTTGAACAACTTTGTCAGTTTGATGTCATATATATATATAAAATATTAATTACCTTGGTAACAGCTTAAGTGTTATGCATGGTCAAGATGGGTTACAAAGCCACAATTCAAGTTAAAGCAAGTACATGACTTGTTATGCATATTTACTTGTATAAGAAAATCATCATGCTTCTCCTTGATGTTCAGTATAGTGTATGTCATTTATGACAAGTTAAAACAGTTGTGTTATCATGCACAAGCCCATGCTATTAAACTGAGTGTCTATTGTCAATTTAATACTATTTATTCAGAATATAATTGTTACATTCTGTGGCATTTCAAGTTCAGGCTTCTATTGTTTCTGTTGAACAACTTTGTCAGTTTATCCAAACATAAACAAGGTAATGGTCAGTAGTACGTAGTCTCTGGACACTATTTCCAAAAATATTCACCACAAACACATCCAAAGAACTCCTCAACGGCTGCATATAAAAGCAGTAGATTTATTGGTGAGCGCTTTCGTGGTGTTGAAACACCACTTCTTCAGACTGAAGAAGTGGTGTTTCAACACCACGAAAGTGCTCACCAATAAATCTACTGTTTTTATATGCAGCCATTGAGTAGTTCTTTGGATGTGTTTGTGACGAAACTTTGTCAGTTTGATGTCATGTATAAAACATTAGTTACCTTGGTAACCACTTAAGTATTATATATGGTCAAGATGAGTTACAAAATCTACAATTCAAGTTAAAGCAATTACATGACTTGTTAAGAATATTTACTTATATAAGAAAATCATCATGCTTCTCCTTGATGTTCAATGTAGTGTATGTCATTTAAGACAAGTTAAGACAGTAGTGTTATTATGCACAAGTCCATGTTATTAAATTCTGTCTTTAATGTCTAAATTCAGCAGACTGCTTCATCTTATATGACAATTATATATTTTATGTCTAGATTTACTAAAATCATACATTACTTAACTATTTTGTGTGTGTGTGTGTGTGTGTGTGTGTGTGTGTGTGTGTGTGTGTGTGTGTGTGTGTGTGTGTGTGTGTTTTGGGCTGTTGCTTAGTTATTTGAGAGACCACAAGCTGTAATGCTTATTCTTATTATTAGCTCCTTCCAAGCATGTTTATACAGTCCATAGACTTTAAATTATGAGACCCTTCTAGTTTCTTATTTGTTATAAGTATATTTCCATCCTTACATATACATGTATCAGTACTTCAAGCACAGGCAACAATGCCCATCCAGTTTTGCCAGACTACCATTCACTAGTTCATGTGGTGTGTTTCCAGGCTATTCTTACAATATCCAAACCAGTATTTGTCCTGTTCCATTTTACCAGCCTGTTCCATGCAGTGGCCACTCTACCAGTGAACCACTCAACACACCTTCCGTTCCCACAGATATTTCCACATAGGAAATCTGATGACTCTCTAGCACTTCCTGGCAACCCCAAACGGGTCTATATTATATTCTCGAATGTCAACAATGTCGAATCTGACATTGTCAACACAAGAATATCGAACACTCAGAATATCGAGCGTGTAAACGGAAATCTCCATAAGGGGAGATTTCTGTTTACTGCAACGTAGTGCTGTCTCAGAGTTGGTATATTTAAGTAGCAGGGGGAGTGTGGGTGCAGCTCCCACATGGGGGGTGTAGGGGGGCTTGCCCCACTGCTTAAACCCATTAGGGTAATTTTTTTCTTTTTTGGTTATGTTTTTTTATACGCTCGAGATTCTGAGCATTTGATATTCTCAAGTCGACAATGTCAGATTCGACATTGTCGACATTTGAGAATATAATATAGGCCCCCCAAACACCCCTAGAATCAGCTATCCCCATATGCCTAACACATCCGAGCAAGTTCACCTCCTAGACCACTGTAAAGGGTAATGCACAAGATCAAGTGCTCTTAGTCTTTCACAATAACTCAAACTTCCACTCTTATGTAAGTCCTTAATTTGTTTGAACCAAAATACATTTTAAATATAAAATTGCGCTTATTAATATTTTTTTTAATCAAGAATCAACTTAGTGAGCTAAACGAAGTGCTGGGAGACCATCAATATGTGTACATGTGGTTTAAAACAGTCCTCAGAGCAGTTAAGCATTATTATCACTCTGTCTCTCTTACCATAGCAACCTGGGAGCGTCTGTTTCTGTTAGTGTGTCTGTGTACTGCATACCAGAGGCTCGCGATGCACCAGAAGCAAAGCTTCACTTCACAGCAACTTCAAGCCTAAATTCCCTCCCTTTCAGTGAGGCAGCAGCCAGGAAATGAATGGAGAACAAACAGATCAAAAAAAAAAAACCTCCCAACAAGCTGCCACAGCAAGAGGTAATACATTTTTCCAGCCTTCCCACCATTCACTCAGCAGATGTATAAACAAACTATTCTCTTCAAAATATCCCACATCACAGTTTTATCCACCCCTTTCCTCTGGATCCAAGCTAAAACACCAAATGTCTCTTCCTAATACACAAGTATCAGTAAACCTTGATCACAAGCCACAACCCACAGCTTCCCGGACATGAAAACGGCAACATACAACAGCTGCCAGACACAGCTGCATCCACACACACCATGTCAGGCTTAATCAAACAGCACTCGAAGCTATGATACCTGCCATAATTGATATTAACTATGTACAGACAGAATAATGATGACATTTGTACAAAGAACTTGCCACTATTATTTAACCAGAATATACATGACATTTCTAAATCACACTTTAACTGAAGAAGGCATTAGTCTCCATGACAGCATTTTTTTTCAAAACACTCTACTGTTACTGCTATTATATATGATGTTAATTTGTTACATTTGAGTCTGAACTCTGATGAATGGTACCTTGTTGAATTAGTTAATTAATTAATTACTTAAATTAATATAAGTAAAATCAATGAAAAATGAACAAGATAAGTATTCACTGAGTTCAGGTAGGGGAATAGAAACTTTCATGTTTGTATTATATGTTGCTTTGTTTGGCTTATGTATAATGTAAATAGTAACCCATCTTGACCTACCTTTGTTTGTGAAGAATTATTGGACTCTTTTAACATTCTGAAAAAAGTCATTACTGTTTCTCAGTTGTTTAAAAAACCCTCCTTTTTTAAATAAAAACAGATGACAAATGATGTAACATAGCTGATACTTTGAGAGATGTAATTGTAAGATTTATTTTTTTGGGACAGCTATCTTGGAATCATTTTTTTGTTTCTTTTTTCTAGCATCAGTCCAATGATTTGTTTCTTTTATTATTTTAAGGGTAGGGGCTATCCATTCCATTTCTTCTGGGATAGACACTATGTTGTTGTTTTTGATGAATATAGTAGCTTCTTCTAAGTCATTAAAGGTTCTCATCTCATTGGCAAAACGTATTTTTATCTTGGCTGGAAAGGCCAGCTGTGCTTTAATGTTGTTTTGTTTCAACAGTTTTATTACTGACCAGGCTTTTATCCTTTGTTCTAGGATTCTGGAAGAATAATTATTGTCAAACCTTATCAGGCATTGATTGTATTTTAAGGGTGATTTTCTCCAAGCAGATTTTAATATTATTTCCTTGTCCAGAAATGAAAGAAATGTTATAACTATGGATCTAGGTGGAGTATTTGTTGAGTTAGAAACAAGTTTACCCAGTGCTCTATGCGCCCTTTCAGTTCCAAATGAAAGGTCCTCTTTCAAGTCTAAAAATTCAGGAATCCAGTTTGTTAAGAATGAAATAATGTCTTCACCTTCAGTGTTTTCAGGCAGACCAAAGATCCTTATGTTGTTTCTCCTTTCCCTGTTTTCTAAGTTATCTAGTTTGTTAAGCAGCCATGTATTCTTTTTAAGCAGAAATTCTTTTTGGAATTCTTCCTCTTTGAGTCTCCCTTCAATGTCATTTAGAGAAATCTCTATATTTTTTATTTTTGTATGGTGTTGCTGTAATAGTTCCTTAAGAGTTTCAGTCTGATTTTAAGAATTTAATTTGAGGTTTTCTAAGTCATTTGTAAAGCCACCCATCTTCAAATATAGTTCCTCTAAGGTAGATATCATCAACTGCAGTTCTTTTTTCAAAGCAGCATCTGGATGAGAATTCCTTGAGTTGTTCATATTCAGTGACTCAGTATATCTCCAAGTTACTTGACAAGAAATTTTTTGTATATCTCCACCAAAATTTATATTTATGTAGTTTAGTAGTTTATCTATAGATTTCTGATGTTTTAAACTTGCAAATAATAACATTTTCCTATATTATTGAACTAGTTTATGGAGCTCTCAAAATTCACTGCTCTCAGTTGGCCATCTAGGCTCCGCCCCCGACAAATAGATCTTGACCTATATAATTATCTGATTATAGTGGCACCTATTACACCAGTTATTTTTGGCACCTCAAAAGTCCATAAAAGTTTACACGGTCCCCCATTATGTCCCATTATTGACGGGAGAAATTCTGCTACATATGCATGTGCTAAGGTGATGGATGGTATCCTGAAAAAATATGTAATGAAAGAAAGTCAGATATGTAAGGATTCCTGGACTTTTTTAAAAGATATGGACCTCCAGGAGTTTAATAGTGGATACAACTTTCTAACTGCTGATGTAAAAGACCTCTATGCAGTTATTCCACAGGAACAAGGAATTGAATGAGTGGTTGACTTTTTAGAAAAAGGGGCCCCAGTAGGGGAATTAAAATTAATAAAAGAGTTATTGGACATTATTTTGTGGAATAATTTCTTCATATTTGAAAATATATGCTACTTGCAAAAAAATGGGGTAGCCATGGGGTCTCCATGTGGAGCTAGCTTCACTAACTTAGTTATAGTCTTTTGGGAAAACCATTACGTGTTTAGTAAAAAACAAATAAAAAAAAAATAATCTACTACACATGGTTTTTGGTTAACATTTTATGATTATTAATGGCGAAATGGAAGCAACATCTAATATAGTCAATGAAATAAATGGAAGTACATCCTTTTTAGAATTCACCTTTAACTTTGATAGAGTATAGCATATTTGGATTAGAGTTTTCAAAGGACAGAAATAATTCATGTTATATCGCAAAACTTTTTAGAAAGAAAGCTTATTCAGATTCATTTCTGCACTATACCAGTAGCCACCCACAATATCAGAAGAAATCTGCAGTTAAAGGCCAGTTAGTGAGGGTAGCGAGAATGACCACATTGGGAACCGATTTTTTATTGGAATGTGCTAACTTAAAGCAAATGTTTCTGAAAAGGAGCTACCCTGAGTATTTCATACAGGAATTAATTGAGAAGTACAAACAAAAAGAAGGGAAGGGGATTTTTCTCCTATTTTGAGGTGCCCTCACCAGAGGTTAACATCACTGGAGGGAAGTAGTGTACAACAGCATAGAAGAGATGATAATAATAAATATGAAGTAAGTTTAATAACTACCTACACTCTTCATGCTGAGACTATAAGAGACACCCTAATGAAAAATTGGTGTATTTTGATGGAAGACTCGAATTGTAGAAACAAAGTAGGGACTGTACCTAGAATTGTCTATAAGAAAGGATCTAACCTAAAAAAATATACTAGAAAAGGAGCATAAAGTTATTAGTAGGAATGCTGGGATGGTTAAATGTGAGGCATATCCCTATTGTAAATATATAGATATAGATAGAGACTATATGGTTGGGAATGTATGGTTTTCAACTGTAAATAGAGTTGACTGTAATTCCAAGAGTGTCATCTATTTAGGGAAATGCCAACTATGTCCAGGGTTCTATGTGAGTAAGACCGACCGTAAAATAAGGGAACGGATCTATGAACATATTTATAGCATAAATAAGGGGAAAGAAAATAATGCCCTGCAAGACATGTACAAGATAACCCAGGACATTATTTTAAATTCAGGGTTATTGAACAAGTAGTGGGGGGTACCAGAGGGAGCCTGGTGAATTTACTACTTGAAAGGCAAGAATTATGGTGGCAATTGATTTTAAATGCCAATAGCTTTTCAGGACTAAATGATCAATGTTCGATTGCATGCTTATTAAAACTTAGGAACCTGACACGTTAATGATTTTATCCTATTCAATATAGTATTTGATAGAGGTTTTAAACATAAATCTTATATAATGGTGTATTTAATAATACATATATATTTCTTGAGGTTGGTTTTGTTGTAATAGTATTAAGAATAATGCTATTTTAGATGTGAAGTAATTCATATATTTGTATGTATTTAAATTTGTTATTAAGTTAGTCATGTGATGTAAAATGACTATAAAAGGAGGAGTGGAATGTTTTTAATTTGTCTGAAGAAGTTCATTGCAGTTGGATGAATGAAAGCGCTCACAAATTAAACTTTTATTATCCAGTTTTTTTTATGTGACCTTTGTTTGTTTTTTGCTAGTTTTTATTTGTTTTCTTTCCTTATTAGCACTTGCTGTTTACAGGTCAGTTTTAAATGTTTATCTCGACTGCATCACACTTCATTAAGCTTTTACTTTATTAAGGCGCTTTTCAGCAAAGTATCAAGTACAAAGTTTAAAAAGCAAAACAGCATTGCATACAAATAGGAATCAACAACAGATATAAAAATGAGTATAAAAACCTATGAACCTGAGTATAAAAACGTAAAATCTGGCAATCAAGTACACAAGTAAAATCAAGTCTTCCACTAAAAATATGAAATAAGTTAAAGTGAGTAACTGCAAACTTTCATGATAAAAAGTCAACAAGCCAGCAGTTAGTAGTTGGAAAATTATAAGTCAATCAAACTGATAATACAGGTGCTATTTACAAAGGCTTGGCTCTCCATTACATTATATACATGTAGGCAACTACCAGCAATTTCTATACAGGTTAATGAAATGCTTTGTTAATTAAAAAACACAGAAGATTAATCTCAGAGTTGTTTGAGAATTAATCACACTGAGATGACATACCATGTGCTACACATGTAATTTACCAATGATGTTCATTATTCCCACTGCTGTAGTAGCTTTTAGGCTACATGGATTGCTTCCCACCCTGGAAACAACAGCTGATCAGCTTCAAAAAGCTCTGGTTCTCTCTCCCTGCTTCATTCTTTCTGCTGATGGTTAATCTTGTGGAGGGAAATCAGCAGTCAGAGAGAAGCTTTCTTCAGTACTTTCTTGCTGTCTTGAGAAGAAGCACCTCTTGGACTTCTCAGGAATAGCAATCAGCTTAAAACTTCATTTCTTGCAGGTAAGTCTCCATTGGAGAGCCCCTCCACTCAGCAATTATTGCCTTTTTAAGAAAATTAGCAGTTTATCTGTTTTTTTTTTTTTTAAATGAAAAGTTGTATTTCTCCTTTTAAGAAACAAATATTTTTCAAAGTATCAAAGGGTTCTTGTCAGGGACTGCTATTCTCTAATTGAGATTTAGAGTGTTAGTTAATATTTGGGCTCATTTTTTGTAAAGCTGTGTACTGCTTGTGTAAGCTTTGAATTTTGTGGCACTGAAAATTTACTGAAGAATGGGTGAGACATTGTCTGTCAGTTTTATGCTTATGATTACAATGTGACAACCTAGCTGCCATTTTGATTCTGTCAGTGTGTATGCTTGTACTTGAACAGGACTGATAGGTATTCTACTTTTATTTTTTATAACAGAAGGGACTGGGAAAGTTATGTGAGTATAAGTGTTCTGCTTTTGAACAGTAAGTGACAACTTATATTTCAACCGACTGCTTCCAGCAATGCTTACTGATTTTTCTGCTACTTATCTGGTTTCAGCATGGAAATTCACTCTGGTCCAGATGTATCTTCTCCTGCAGTACCTCAAAAAAATTATTTACCAAGGTGTCATTGCTGTTGTTGTGTACTCAGTCTATGCCTTAGCTGATAGTAGATGAAGATGCAGTGGCCAGTGGTTGTTTCTCTGACCAATCACTTTCCTTTCCTTTCTGGCTTCCTCTGTTGGTCCTTTCTGCTATCAGTATCTGGGGGATCAGCCACATTATCTTCAGCTGTTTCAGTGTCCATTATGGCCATGGAAAAAACATCTTCTCTGGGTCAGGGAGACACTCTGAGAGATTCTTCTTGGGGTAACAGGGGCAAGAGTCCATTAGACCAGTCAGATGGCCCTCCTTCAAGTCAGGCATCTTTGCTGGAACTCCTATTAAGAAAAAACAAAAAGTTAAACATTGTTTTTTTACCTTGGCAGACAGGAATTATAGGCAGTAAATCCCAGCATGCAGAAGCCTTTACAGATGGGCATTCTCTGTAAATTATTCCTGATGAAACAGGGTCTGATGATTCTGATTTTGACAGAAATAGGGCTTCTTCTATAGATTCCCCAAGGCCAATTCTTTGATTGTAAGGAAAGCTTTGTTACCTTCCTATGGAGAAACCTTCCTTTAATCAGTCTATTGCCAAGATGAATGAGCTACTTTTTATGGGAACAAACTGATGTTCCCCTGAGGAGGTATTATGACATGTTACAAATGGATATACCCCATTCCATTCCCATTCCTCCTATATTGCCAGCCCTGGAGGATGCATTGAATGCTGCCTGTAGACATCCTGATACCCAGCTGTCATCACTAAAAAAACAGATAAGCTGTATAAGGTAGCACAGCTAATACATTTCTTTTATCTCACCGTAGATCAGACCTACATTTCCACTGGATCTCATACTGGCAACAGACTGGTGCTCAATACCAACCCTTCTCCTGGTGACAGAGAGGGTTAAATGTTAGACTATATAGGTAAGAGAACATTTTTGTCTTCCACTTTAGACTTCAGAATTCTGAATTACCAGGCATATATGTGGAAATGTATGCTATGTCATAAAGGTAGTCTTGAGGGAATTAGCCTCCACTCTTCCTACAAAAGAAAACTCTTTTCTGAAGCAAACTGTTTCTACCCTTTCTCAGGTATCCAAACACAATTTGAACAGTGTGTATGATTGTGCAGATATTGTGTCTAGGGCCATTATTACTGCTACAGTGTTGTGGTTTGTTTGTGTACATTGTGATGTCCCCACTCTGGGCCAGTAATCAAGGAGCCTGAATCCTCACCACTGAGACTGGAGAGGGATGTTCACTTGGAGTACAGATGGATACACTCGGTATTTCCAGATGCAAACCTCTATGTATCAAGCATGATTTCCCTTAAGAGCACACAGGGAGCACAGTCAGCCCAGGGTCTGGATGTCTCTATCTGTCTCCCTGCAGGTCCCCAGTAAGACTCCTTACTAGTACAGCTGCAGAGTTAAGTCCTCAGCCAAGTGCCCAAGCCAAGTCCTCAACCAGTCTCTCTTGTGAAACCAGTGCTTTGTGTCCCTGCTACACAAACACACACACACACACACACACACACACACACACACACACACACACACACACACACACACACACACACACACACACACACACACACACACACACACACACACACACACACACACCTGGGAAAGGCTAATACAGGTTTACTAGCTATGCCCTCTTCTGCTCGGACTATAAGGTAGTTATCACTGCCACCGGGCACTACAAAGCCAGCTACCTAAAACTCTTGAAAGGGTACCCAATTATACTGAGTGAAATTAATATTAATACAAATGGTAATGCTGACTAAACAGCAAGGATTTCAGGAGTGACCAGAGTTATCACCAAATAAATATATGCAAATACTGTCAAAATTGATGTATTTTCTAAAAAGGACCAGCCACAATGAAAAGTTTAAATATATATATATATATATATATATATATATATATATATATATATATATATAATAAGCCCTCTGAGGCCTTCACTGATAGTTTTCCACTGCTTGCCTCTCTGGTTTGGCTGGCTTCTTTGCATTGCAACTGGTTCATACCTTTTTTGCTAGCCCCCCTTCCCCCAATACTAAGTCTATATTAGATTCCTGCTGTTTATGGTGCGCCATCCTTAAATTACTAGTCTCCCATCAGGATACAAGTGCTCTTTGGCAATTGAATTCTGCTCACTGGTAAGCCATTAAATATTTACCTGGTGATCCACAGCTTGGAGGGATTTAAGCCCTGCTCCATTCGCCGGTGCTATGCACAAGCTCACTTCGCACCCCACCCTGCCCCCTAAGCCCACCTGCCTCTGCTACATCTATATTTATTCTAGGCACCAACCCCTCCCAATAACCAGCAACCAATCAGATCAATACTAGGAACTCATCTCCTCTACCACCACAGTACCCCACCCACTTCCAATCTAACTGCTCACCTCGCACAGTCATGCTACTACCTAATGTGCTTACACTCTTTACCTGCACTGTTCTTGCACACCTTACATCATACTAGGACTCCGTAGTAGACACACCCAACCACTATCACTGCACCCTTACTCTCACTTCTATCCATCACCCACCTACTAATTACACTTGCCATATCATCACAATCTCCATCCCAATACACCCAACATACTACCAATCACCCATTACATTCAAACAAAAAATATACCTAAAATATGACAGGTTAATTATCATATTTATAAAATTTACGTTTACTGCCCTATCTAAATTAGCCTTAAGTGGTGATATCCACCCTAACCCTGGTCGTACCATTACCAACTCCTCACCTAAAAATCTGCCTAATAGCTGCTCCTTCTCACAACTAACATCCAACAAAAAGCCATTTAGCCTCCTCTTCATGTGTCTAAATATCAGAAGTATAACTAATAAAACCCATGACCTAAATGCCAACATAGCTTTATACTCTCCTGATATTTTCATCCTGACCAAAACCTGGCTCAAACCTCACATCAAAAGTGAGGAAATACTCCCAACAGGTTATAACATTCTTCGAGTAGCTAGACTATCTGAGAAAGGGGGTGGTGTGGCTCTAATGTTTAAAGACCACCTCAGCATCCAGATCCTTAACACATCTGCCCCCCACATTGGAAATGAAGAAATCCTATATGCCAACCTCAAACTAAACTCAAATAAAACAATCAATTTCATAGGATACTACTGCCCACCTGGCCAAAACATTCCACCCCTGGAAAACCTCCTGAACTGGACTAACCATTCCCTACCCCAGAAAACCATAATCCTAGGTGATTTTAATATCAACTGGCTATAAATATTTACATGGAAATATATTCACAGGGAATTTATTACACCTGATAAACTAGCCAAATTCAATTCACTTGATAAACCCATTTGTTGGAGATGTTCTTTAAACTGTAAAGCTGATTGGTCTCATATATTTTTGATTGTATTAATATAAAAAACTTCTGGGAAGAAATTACTATTTTTCTCCAAGCTATATTCACAGATACCTTTATTTTAACCAAATCTTTAGTCCTCTTAAATGTTAATGATACTATTGGAATGAATAAAAAAGATGTATACCTACTTAGGTCCATACTAGCTGTGGCAAGGAAATGTATGACTAGAAAGTGGAAGTCTTCACAGGAACCTACGCTGGAAGAATTCTTGGGATTGATGGAAGAAACAGCGACATTAGAAATCAAGGTGAAGGCATTGAGAATTTCACCTAAGACATGGACAAACAATCCTTGGGAAAAAATGTTAACTCTTATTGAGACATTAAAAATGAACCCTAAATAATTAATGTGTAACTTTATACTTTATTAATTGAATATTATACATTTTTGTTACTAATTTCATATATTTTATTTTATTTTTTCCTCTCCTTTGTTCAGGTCAATTGTACATAGTGTATATAAAGGTTTATAATACTTGTTTATTGATGACTGTATTGTTAAACATTATATTATTTGGAAAAAAAATATCAGCTGGCTATCTTGTAGTAAAAATCACCCAGCCCACCACATAAACCGTCATGGTTTCTCCCAACTAATACAGTCACCTACCCAGATAAATAAAAACTCTAACAAACATACTACTCTCGACTGGATATTAGTCAATAAAGACCCTCAGTCATACTTAGCTGGCTGTCTACCAGACAGCCTCAGTGACCACACTCAAACATTCCTTCTGAGACACCACTTAAATTGTGCTAAACGCATCATCTATAGGCAAATCTGAAATAGGGTAAACTTTAACCCGCTCTCGTTTATCTAATCTTTCAAAACTGTAACTGCACACCACTAAAGTACCTCAATATGGATGAAGTCATCCCCTTCTTCAATAGCACTTTCCTAAATATCCTAAACACACATGCCCCCATAAGTAATGCCAGAGTCAAAACACAGTACTCTCCTTGGCTACAAAAAAGCACCAGGGCACTAATGAAAATCAGAGATAAAACCCAATATTATCAGTCTGCCCTAAACTCTTCCCATCACAACCCTAAGCAGTTTTGGTCTACAGTAAACTCCATTTTCCACCCAGGTAAAGAAGGCACCCCCCCCCCACCTACGACTCCCCCTTCCTTCAGCAGTATTGCTGACTCATTCAATAAAGACTTTACTGAAACCATTCTGTCTTTGACTAAACAACACAACCCTCTACCCACCCTCCATACATCAAAACCAAATACTCTGCCCACAGTCTTTTGTTTTTCATTAGTACCTACATCCTATATAAAAAAAAACTTCTACTGAAACTTAAGCCTACAAAACTTGCAGCTGACAATCTCCCCTCTGAATACCTAAAAATAGCAGCAGAAGCCCTAGCTTATCCAGTCTCTATCTTAATTACTTGGTCCTTCTCAAAAAGCTATGTCCCCACACTCTGATAAATATCCCAAATCATTCCCCTCCATAAAGGTGGCTCCTCCACTGAACTTTCCAATTACCGCCCCATAGCCATCCTTTCTCCAGTTTCCAAGATACTTGAGAAATGCATCCATTCTCAAGTCTTGGACTACCTCTTATCCAGCACCCAGCATGGCTTCAGGCCATAACACAGCACTACTACCGCCTTGCTGTCTTTCAGGAACACTATCCTTCATCATACAAATAATGGCCTGTTCTCTTCTGCTATATTTCTAGAGCTATCCAAGGTTTTTGACAAGGTCTCACACAAACTACTAATCTCTGTTCTCACAAACCTATCCTTTTCCCAATCAGCTACCGATTGGTTTCACAGCTATCTAACTAGCTACCAACAATCAGTTATCTGGCATAATGATCTATCTCCTCGACTTCCTGTAACACTCGGTATTCCCCAAGGTTCCATCCTTGGTCCTCTACTATTTTTACTCTTCACAAATGATCTGTTCACAGCCACCAAGCATGCTTCTCTTATACAGTATGCAGATGACTTCACCCTCATCTGCTCAGCCCCAACTAGACCTGAACTTCACAAGATCACACAGGAAGACTTTTCATCTGTAGAAAGCTGGCTATCTAATGCCCAGTTATTACTCAACCCGAGCAAGACTAAACTGCTTATCATCCAACCCACTAAATCTAACCCAATTATCCCCCCACTTTAATATTCTACCCAAAGACAATACTGTCATCTCCCCAGCAGAACACACCAAATGACCTGGTGTTCAGATTGATAACAATCTCAGATTTGACACTCACATTTCTCTTACTATAAAAAAGGTTCACAAAAAACTAGGTGCATTGTACAGAAACAAACAATTACTCACCAAGACAGCCAGAATTTCTGCTGACAATTCCCATCTAATGTCCACTTTACTCTACGCTTCTCCTATACTTACCTACCTTAGACAAATAGACCTAAACAAGCTCAAGGCTTGCTACAATAAAATTGCTAAGTTTGCTACATATATATCTTATCACAGCCACCACTGTGTCTCACTTAGAGAACTTGACTGGCTTGAACTCCCTCAAGTTCTTAACCTGAATCAACTCTCTTTTGCACACAAGTTAGTAAACTATCCTCCTAAAGTCCCATCTCTTCAAAACTTTCTCCTGCCCTACTGCTCCACTATACCACTCTGCTCCAGCAGCAAAAATCTACTTCTAGTGATTAAACCCAAGAACTCAGTGGGAGAAGCACTATTCTCCTGCGTCATATCCAGGTTATGGAACAATCCCCCCCTCCCTCTACAACCACACTACCTTCTTGCTATCACTTCAAGACTGAACTAAAACCTCACTTAAAAAGTATCTGGTTATGCTCATGCACCATCCCCACTAGTAACCCTCCTTTTTACCTCCCCTTCCTCTCCGCTCCCCTCCCCTAGCTACCCTGCCTCACACTGTCTGATCATTGCATTCCTTCCTCTGAAGGCTCTGTCTCACCCTTTACCCTCCCCTTCCCTCCTCACTAAATCTCTCAGACTTGTTATAACATGCTGAACTACCTCACTTCATCTCAATTCCAAAAACATATCCAACTGACCTACACCTAGATTTCTCTCATTACCACGTATACTACTCACTCAGTCTCCTCTCTTACTCCTCTATCTTCCCCTTCCATCCCATTAGCCCTTCTATCTTGTTCCGCCTTCATGTGGAGCATCTGGTTTATATCTGAGTTTAGTGGAATAATTGTATATAAGATTTAGGTATATGAGTTTAGAACATTATCCGTTTGAGCTTAGTACTATCTCTATATACATCCTACCCTTATTCCTAGCCTCTAGCTAGATATTGGTAATATCTGTTTATTACTATGTTTTATATTGTATGTACATCTAATGCTTGCTGCAGTATGTATTATTTGCTGTTGTATGTATATTCAATTGTTCTTCATGTACTCTCCTACTCATTTATTATTCTGTGGAGCTTTTCTCCCTGGGCCTCCACTGAAAAAGGACCTGTATTCAGTTGGAATTTCCCGGTAAACAAATGTAAATAAATAAATAAATAAGTTTAATAATAAGTAATAAAAAAACATGAAAATACTAAATATCTACTTACAGTAAACATCAAAGTTCCAGCCACAGGAAATATTTTCCTGACTAATCTAAAGAGTATTAGTCCCTGGTTACTTACTAGCACAAGGCAGTCTTCTCTGATATTAAAACATACATCTGGACTTCTGGTTCCTGCATTATCACCAACTTTAGAAGCTGCCAGGATTTTAGCATCTATGTGTTACCATACACACAGATAGAGCTTTGCTCAGATTTGCTGCATCTCCTGACAGCTATAAACCCAAAAAGTACTTCCCTTCTTCCTACAGGAGCTAATAAGCCATACTTCTTACAGGCATGCATCATTGGTTTCATTCAAAACTGTGATATAACATCATTATGGTCTGGGCGCAGTACTTAATTTATTTGCTATTTTTAAGTTTGAGATGAACCTCTTCTCTTCCAGTATTCTCTGTTAAAACACAAACGTCTAAACAGTTACAATAATGCATGTACATTCCTTTTCTTTCCAGCAGGGCACACTGTTAATACATTTTAACACAAGCAAACCTCACAAATACATTTTCAGATCAAGCATCTGTACAAATCAGTTTGATATACAAATGACATATAATTGTTTATAAAATTCCAGCTAGCTGTGCTGGCATATATTACACATTCACTGCCCTACTTCTCCTAGCATGGCTGGCAGTACCTATTGTCATCTATGTAACCAAAAGTTTGTGGGTAAAGTAGAGGCTGAAATCTTGTTTTCAACTCTAAATAAGGAGCTATTGTTTGGATCTTCTGTTACCCTGGTTCTCAAACAATATGATGAAAGAGAGAGATTAATTCAGGGAATTTCTAAAATACTTCATGTGCCCAATACCCACAAGATTGTGTTTCAGGAATACCTTACAGATTATTTTCTTCAAAAGGCCTTTTTAACAGAAAACAAGATTAATCTTTATCTGGTATTTTTCCTGAACTTCTCCAGTCAGTCCCAAACTTCTGCAAGAGAATTCCTAAGGATCCTAGGGTTCATGGCTTCTATAGTTCTCAGGACACCTCTTGCCAGATTACACATGAGAAGACACATTGGTTTCTAAAATAAATCACATAATGCCAGCATTTGATTTCTTTGGACTATCAAATTGCAGTTTGGGGCTTTATTAAAAGGGAACTACTTTGGTGGAGACAACTAAATCAACTGAACCCAGGTTTCCACTTTTCTCCTCAGAGTCCAATCCAGTCTGTCTCCACAGATGTGTCAGATTTTAGTTGGGAGCAGTTTCAGAGGGGTAAAAGTGCAAGACCTATGGAATTCTTCAGACAAACTAAGATGGATCAATCTAAAAGAGATGTTTGCTATGATACAGACCTTGAAGTCTCTCCATCACCTTTCATCCCCAGGGTCTCTTCAAGTTATTGCAAACAATACCACACTCATATGGTATATAAACAAGCAGGAAGGTATGAGGTCATACCCACTATAAAGACTGACAATGATAGCTTGGGCGTTAGCTCTTCAGCATTACATAATCCATCTATTCCGTCAGAGTAGAATATAGTAGTAGACAAGCTGAGTAGGATCAGGGCCAACCCTTACAAATGGAAATTAAATGAGGGGGGTCTTCCAGGAATTGGTCAAGTTATGGGGGACACCTAATATAGATCTGATCACCTCATTTCAAAACAGACAATTAGACATGTTTTGTTCCAGGGCCAGCAGCAAGCAAGCATAGAAAATGCTGTAGGTGCATTTTCATTCCCTTGGAAAGAAATGTTCCTTTATGAGTTTCTACCCTTTCAACTTATTTCCAGAGTAATACTAAAAATTCAAATGGATAACCCAAAAAGGACTGTGGTGATTAACTTTTGGCTCAGGCAACATTGTTTCTCCCTTTTTATGGACTTGACCAAGGACAACTACCACAAGCTTTCTCACAGACTGGCTCTACTCACACAAGACAGGGGGAGTTTGATACATTCCATTATCGATCATTTTCAACTAACTGCCTGGTTGACTCAATTTTAATATGTTTTAGGCACCTTTTTAACAATGATGTGCAGCAAGTACTAAAGGAAGCAAGAAAGCCTGTTACTAGGAAATCCTATGTTGGTAAATACTAATTTTCAAGTTGATGTTTAGCCAATAGGGATTTTGTACCACTGGTGCTCGAATATTTGTGTGAGTTACTTCTTTGTGGCCTCACTATTTCCTGTATAAAGGTTCATCTTACATCCATTTCAGGGTGTCTTTCCATGGGTCCTCCTCTCTCTTCTCTGTTTAGTGTTAAATAATTTCTGAAAGGGGTTTTACACATAAGACTTCCTCATAAACAGTTTGCTCCTCCTTTGAAGTCCAACTGTGTTCTCTAGAAAAGGACTATGGCACCTTTTGAACCTGTCCATCAATCTGATTTAAGTTTCTTGACTTGGAAAACTGTAATTATCATTGCTGACTTCTGCAAGAAGAGTATCTGTGTTGCAAGCTATCATAGTGGGTAAACTCTATCTGATTTTCCATAGGGGTAGGGTATCTTTAAGAACCCCTCATTCATGCCCAAAACTGTTTCAGAGTTTACTTTGAATCCAGTCATTAATTTCCCAGTTTTCTACCCAGAGCCCTTAAATCCAGGAGAACAGCTTCTGCATACTCTGGATGTGCATAAGCAGCTCATGTACTATCTTTACAGAATCAAGCCCTTTAGAAAAGCTTTTTATATCTTATCAAGGGGCAAAAAAAGGGACACCCTATGTCTAAACAGACAATTTCCAGGTGGTTGTCCTCAGCTACTGCTTTTTTTTTTTTTTTTTTTATTCCCGTCATGGCAAATCCATTGCAGGCAGTATCAAGGCACATTCTACTACAGCCTTATCTTCTTTGATGACATAGATGAAAGAGGTGACTCCAAAAGCATTCTAGAGGCAGCTACATGAAACTTTGTCCATACACTTACAAAGCATTACAAACTAGATGCCCTTTCTAGGTCCAGGTCAAACTTTCTTAGGCCCATTTTCCAGGAGCTCCTGGTTTCATATATGCCCTCCTCCCAGGGAGGATGATCTTTGGTATTCAACCCCATATAGCCTAACGGCTACTGCAAGTGTGAATGATAAACATAGTACATTTGAGTAAGCTGCACTTACTCATAACACTAGATGTTCAAATTCCTGACTGCTGCAGTAGCTGCACCCACCCGCCACCACCTATCCTTCTATATAGTTGTAGTTGGGAAATAAAGTAGGGGCATATTTACTTTCTACTTTATATGTTCTAGTTATGTTGTACATGTTCAGTTCTTAATATTGTTGGTTATTTCAGGATGTTAGGCTCTTCTCTCACTGTATGGGTAAGAAAGTCCTGAAGAAAGCTTCACTCTAACTGCTGACTTCCCTCCATGGCATTACCTAATCAGAGGTTGGAGTAAAGGAATGGGGTGGGGAGATAGAGATTTATGAAGCTGGCCAGTTGTTGTTTCCTAGGGGGAAACACGGCTAAATGTATGTAATGGAAAAAAATAATATGCTTTGTTTACTTTTCTGTTAATGTATGTTTGCGTATGTTTTAAGTGATAATTTAATAAAGGTATTTAAAAAAAACATAAATAGAACAGTGATGATCCAGATGAAAGCAGAGTGTAAGAAAGTCCAGCTGTTGTTGGCAGGTCTTGATGCAGAGAAAGCATCTGATAAAGTTAGTTCAGATTTATCAGTAGGACAATGGCAGCATTTGTGTTCCCTGTTAGAATAATAGTGCTAATAAGGAGGATTTAAGAGAGTGGGGAGGCAAGAACTAAGGTTAGAGGGCTCCTCTTTAGTGAGCTGTGTTTGAATAGAGGAACAAGGCAGGGATGCCCTCTTTCTCCTCTGTTTAATATTCAGAACCATGAGCAGAGAAAATAATGGACTCTCAAATTCAAAGATATAACTGGTATGGTAATCAAGAAAAGATAGCTTTATTTGCAGGTGATATTATTTTGTACTTGATAAATCCAGTAAAGGATATCTCAGTGTTGTGGAATATTTTGAGACAGCTTCATGTCTATTCAGGATATAAAATAAAAGAAGAAAAACAAGGGCTGTAACAGTATATCCACACATTAATTGATTCAGCAATATCCACATTTATCGGACATGATAAGATGAACTATTTAGGTATATGCATTAAAAAGAATTCTATTATGGTAGCTAAGGATATGTGGAAAAAGACTGAACAAAATACAATAAAAAACTAGAAGCTGGAATATTTTCATTATGGTTATGGGTTGTAATATATAAGCAGTGAAAGTGTTTGTAGTCCCTTTAGTTTTAGTACAGGTCAGGCATATTTTTATCAACCACAGGAGACACTGTAAATCATAATAAAGAGAAAGAAATTTATTTCGGAGTGGAATAAGGCAAGAGTTAAGTGGGATAAGTTGATTCTCCCCATACAATAAGTTGGTTTAGGATTATTAGGATTTGAGTGGGTATTTTACAGCTGCGTAGTTAAAGTTTATATATAACACAAGCAGAATATTATAAGTCATAAAAGAAAGGGATGATGAAAAAATAAAAAATAATGAGAGAATAGGATTTTGGATGCAAGTTCTTAAGGAACTGTACATAATATTAAATTCATAAAGCAGCATAAAGTATTCTAAAAGAAAAGGCAAAATGGGAATGGAGAAAGGACATTTTACCAACAGAGATGACTGCAAGTACAGATATTGAAAGAAGGCAAGAAG